>NW_021166884.1:10000-27285 GCF_900634415.1 Cottoperca gobio | reverse complement strand
TGGGTTTCTCACATAAAATACTGATATTGAATGTGCAGTAAAATGTTCCCTGTCAGTGTTTTATATTATATCTGATGTTCCTGTTGCATTAATGTGTGTGTTACATGTTCCTGTTACATTAATGTGTGTGTTACATGTTCCTGCTGCATTAATGTGTGTGTTACATGTTCCTGTTACATTAATGTGTGTGTTACATGTTCCTGTTGCATTAATGTGTGTGTTACATGTTCCTGTTGCATTAATGTGTGTGTTACATGTTCCTGTTACATTAATGTGTGTGTTACATGTTCCTGTTACATTAATGTGTGTGTTACATGTTCCTGTTACATTAATGTGTGTGTTACATGTTCCTGTTGCATTAATGTGTGTGTTACATGTTCCCGTTACATTAATGTGTGTGTTACATGTTCCTGTTACATTAATGTGTGTGTTACATTAATGTGTGTGTTACATGTTCCTGTTGCATTAATGTGTGTGTTACATGTTCCTGCTACATTAATGTGTGTGTTACATGTTCCTGTTACATTAATGTGTGTGTTACATGTTCCCGTTACATTAATGTGTGTGTTACATGTTCCTGCTACATTAATGTGTGTGTTACATGTTCCTGTTGCATTAATGTGTGTGTTACATGTTCCTGTTACATTAATGTGTGTGTTACATGTTCCTGCTGCATTAATGTGTGTGTTACATGTTCCTGTTGCATTAATGTGTGTGTTACATGTTCCTGCTGCATTAATGTGTGTGTTACATGTTCCTGTTACATTAATGTGTGTGTTACATGTTCCTGTTACATTAATGTGTGTGTTACATGTTCCTGTTACATTAATGTGTGTGTTACATGTTCCTGTTACATTAATGTGTGTGTTACATGTTCCTGTTGCATTAATGTGTGTGTTACATGTTCCTGTTACATTAATGTGTGTGTTACATGTTCCTGTTACATTAATGTGTGTGTTACATGTTCCTGTTACATTAATGTGTGTGTTACATGTTCCTGTTACATTAATGTGTGTGTTACATGTTCCTGTTGCATTAATGTGTGTGTTACATGTTCCCGTTACATTAATGTGTGTGTTACATGTTCCTGTTACATTAATGTGTGTGTTACATTAATGTGTGTGTTACATGTTCCTGTTGCATTAATGTGTGTGTTACATGTTCCTGCTACATTAATGTGTGTGTTACATGTTCCTGTTACATTAATGTGTGTGTTACATGTTCCCGTTACATTAATGTGTGTGTTACATGTTCCCTGTTACATTAATGTGTGTGTTACATGTTCCTGTTACATTAATGTGTGTGTTACATGTTCCTGCTACATTAATGTGTGTGTTACATGTTCCTGTTACATTAATGTGTGTGTTACATGTTCCTGTTGCATTAATGTGTGTGTTATATGTTCCTGTTACATTAATGTGTGTGTTACATGTTCCTGCTGCATTAATGTGTGTGTTACATGTTCCTGTTGCATTAATGTGTGTGTTACATGTTCCTGCTGCATTAATGTGTGTGTTACATGTTCCTGTTACATTAATGTGTGTGTTACATGCTCCTGTTACATTAATGTGTGTGTTACATGTTCCTGTTACATTAATGTGTGTGTTACATGTTCCTGTTACATTAATGTGTGTGTTACATGTTCCTGTTACATTAATGTGTGTGTTACATGTTCCTGTTGCCATTAATGTGTGTGTTACATGTTCCTGTTACATTAATGTGTGTGTTACATGTTCCTGTTACATTAATGTGTGTGTTACATGTTCCTGTTACATTAATGTGTGTGTTACATGTTCCTGTTACATTAATGTGTGTGTTACATGTTCCTGTTACATTAATGTGTGTGTTACATGTTCCTGTTACATTAATGTGTGTGTTACATGTTCCTGTTACATTAATGTGTGTGTTACATGTTCCTGTTGCATTAATGTGTGTGTTACATGTTCCCGTTACATTAATGTGTGTGTTACATGTTCCTGTTACATTAATGTGTGTGTTACATTAATGTGTGTGTTACATGTTCCTGTTGCATTAATGTGTGTGTTACATGTTCCTGTTGCATTAATGTGTGTGTTACATGTTCCTGTTACATTAATGTGTGTGTTACATGTTCCTGCTACATTAATGTGTGTGTTACATGTTCCTGCTGCATTAATGTGTGTGTTACATGTTCCTGCTGCAGATGTTTCCCTCCTTTACATCCTGTTGGTAGTTTAATGTACACGATGCATCAGATTCTATAACATCATCATGTTTTTTGTATCTTTGTCTCTAAAAAGTCAACTCTTCATGAGTTCCTCAGAAAAACAGTTTTCTGCTTTGTGACATCATCTTCCAGCTGATCAAGAGACCTTTTAAATAAATAATTTCTCTGAAGAAGAGGAGAATCATCTCATGAAGGAAACTTCATCACAAACACCTGGAGATACATGTTTAACTGACAGGAATGAATAAAACTGTGACAAGGAACTAAAGCTGATAAGTGTAGTGGAGTAACAGGAGAATATTTACCTGTGAGATGTAGTGGAGAAGTATAAAGTAACATACAATACAGTACAAGTACCTCGAGTTTGTACTTACAGTACTTGGGTATATATACTTAGTTACTCTCCACCAACAACTGCTCCACCCTTCATCACTTATTCTTCTCTCTGTTGGTTAGAAATCAGGGGGAGAAGAGACTCAAATAGACCCCCGACCACCACAAGAGCCCAAACCCCGTCCTGGTCGACCCCCCAAACACACAGAAGACCCTCCTCACACCCCAAACCACCCGCACCACAGGCCTCGCCCTGCAGAGGGAGGGGCGCCAACCACAGAACATCACAGCAGACCCCGACCCCCCCTCACTTATCTGTGCATCACAATCCTTTGCACGATCATATGTATTTATTTAAACGCTCCGTAAACCAGCGACTGTTATTTAAAGCTGCTGTTTTTTGCATTCTCTTTATTTGATCAATTATAGTTTACAGTTGGCAGATGTAGAAAGCAAAAACACATCTAACACGTTTTCTTCATCATGTCCCTGGTCGGGGGGGGGGGGGGGGAAGCAATTAACAGACATATTTAATAATCTGCATGGAGCCGCTGGCTGCGTCGTATGGGAGTCATGAGACTTTGAGACTAAACTATGTTAAGTTTAAGTTTGTTTCCAGGTGAGAAAATAACAATTATAACCAAATATGTGAGTTAAAGAAATAAATATTAAACTGTTACCTTCAAAATAAAGGTCACACAGAGCTCATGACTCTGCCAGTCAACAGAGAAGAAGCTCCCTGTCTTCATAACACGGGTTCATTTGAATGTCTCACGGCTCAGATATGAAGCTGCAGTAAGTCACTTCCTGCGTCTCGGATCAGACATCTGATCTCTAAAACGTAGAAGATAAGAAGCTTGAAATGTGACGTTCAAACCAGCTGGAGGAGCTTTCATCTGATACAAGGGTCCAGAGCTGCAGGAGGATCAGACTTCACTGTGTAACGTGGCTACAGAGCTCCATACAGGACACACACACACACACACACACACACACACACGCACACACACACAGTGTTGAGAAAGCTCACTTGACGAGGCGTGTCTCTGCAGTGGGAAGAAGAAAAATGTGCAGATAGCGTGCAGCATAAAACAGCTCATCCCAAAATATGTCCAAGAACAAACAAGAGCTGCTGCAGGAATCTGATCCCACACCTTACACACACACACACACACACACACGCACACACACACGCACACACACACAGGCTCAGAGTGACTCATGCTGGTTTCACACTGCTGTGGGTGTTTTCTGACTTTACACTCCAGACTTCAGGCTTCGCCCTGCAGCCGACAGACGCAAACACAACGCCACGCCACGCCGACCCACACACACACATACGCAAACACACTCACGCACACATCTCTGAGCCCTGACTCAGACCAGGGCAGACCCGCTTTAAATAGCCTGGGTCCAAATGTCAGACCGGTGTGACGGCAGACGGAGGAAGTCTTTACGTCTGCAGGCAGCGAAGCCTCCAAACCTGAAGATGAACTGCAGGAACATTCTTCAGATCTTTACTTCAGTTTCTGTTCATGCATGAAGCGAAGACAAAGTCTGTATACAAGTGAGATGACGTACAGTTTGAGAGTCTGACAGAAGGGCAAAACATATCAAACTGATTCTTTCAGAAGCTGAAGGAGAAAGTTATATATATATATATATAATGTTATATAAATAATGCAAAGATGTTGCTCTTATGAGGACACAGAGATAACTGTTGTTAAAGCTTCTCACATGCTTTATCTTTAGCCTATTATTCATTTCAGGAAGCTAAATATCGGCTGCAGGAACAAACACATCTTCACAGAATGAAAGGAGGATATGTTAGCGCTCCTCTTTAGCATGTCCGGCTCCTGGAAGTTGAGCTCCTCGTAGTTCCACGTGTTTACAAACTGACTTCCTGTTCTGTTTCCTGTCACGCCATCAAAACCGGAAACATTTTAAATTTGTCCAACACTTTGGTTCATCTCGCCCCCCACACAGCAGGCGAACTGTGGATCATCACAATGTCTACATTCTTCTCTTTTCATGTGTTTCAGGCTGGAAGAGCTTCTGTGTCACATAAGTCAACACGTCAGCGGAGCGTCCATAGATACACGGCGTGGCAGCTCGCCGCAGGCCGCACGTAGCCACTCTGCTGTGTTTCCGACGTGAGTCTTGTTAAAACATTTCAATTTGCACCATGTGTGGCAAAGTTAGCTTCCTGTAGCAACATTAGCACGTTGAACGTGTCCTCAGATGGACTTTCTGCTGTTGGAACTTCACGACCTTAGATTATCGCAGCTGCAACACTTTAAAGACGTGAACGCAGCTCGTCAATCCTCCTGATTTCTGCTTAACTCCGTCACCTGATAATGAACATCACGTGTATCGTTCAGCTGCTCCCACACCTTCCTCGTCTTTGCTAAAGTATATTTGCTGCATGCTCTTGAGTTGTTGTTGTGAAAGCTCAGTCTGGAGTCAGCTGAGGTGTAGACGTGATTGCGTGAAGGTGCAGCAGCGTACTGCAGGCAGACTCCTGCAGAACAAAGCCTCCCGTCAGAGTTCCACAGGTATTTTAATATCAGGGTGGAAGTGGAACGCTCAGCAGCGAGCTTCAGATAAACCTGCACTAATTACTGTCATCTTCATAAACAGAACATGATAAATCCTGGCTGGAGTTTGGCGCTGAGTCAGAGGTTTGTTTCTCACACCGGCCCACCCAAAATGTCTGCAGCGCCGGAGCCGACAGGCGGCCAATGAAACTGCACGAGGACAGACGGAGAGTCTGAGCACTCGTCTGACCTGCGCAGGATTCAGTCCGTCTGCACACCTGTGCTCACTCACCTGAGGACGTGTCAAACAGTCGGAGGTCAGCTGAGGTCACGACCCCCAGACCTCCCAGACCTCCCAGCATGCTGAGCGGTCACCTGTCGCAGACGCAGATGCTCCAAACTGTCTGTGAGAATAATAAACAAGAAACAGGAGGAAGAAGTATCATCATATCTTACTAAGTATTAATACAAACAAAGTATATCAGAGTTATATTATTAGTGTGCATTAACATGCAAGAAGTAAGAGTTTATAATCTAATCTTGTTTTTAATGTTAAATCTTTGTAAAGTAACCAGTATATATAATAATAATAATATATATGTATATATAATAATATATATGTATATATAATAATAATAATATATATGTATATATAATAATATATATGTATATATAATAATATATATGTATATAATAATATATATGTATATATAATAATATATATGTATATATAATAATAATATATGTATATATAATAATAATAATATATATGTATATATAATAATAATAGGTATATATAATAATAATAATATATATGTATATATAATAATAATAGTATATATGTATATATAATAATAATATGTATATATAATAATATATAAGTATATATGTATATAATAATATATAATATATATGTATATAATAATATATATGTATATATAATAATATATAAGTATATATAATAATATATATGTATATATAATAATAATAATAATAATATATATGTATATATATGTATATATATGTATATATAATAATAATAATATATATGTATATATAATAATATATATATATATATATATATATATATATAACAAGCGAGAAAGTTCAAAGTGTGCGTGCTTTTGCAGAAACGTACAATGCCAACTTTATCTTCTGCGACGGTTTCAGACATTAACTTCAACGTGCTGCACGTGACAGAAAGAGACTTTAACACAAAGTGTGTTATATTATAAATACACACACAAAAAATAAAATCTATAAAAGTTGTGTTGGAGCTGTGTGAGTCTTCAGGTGTGAACAGGTGAGTAAATGTTTCTCCACATTCCTCACATTCCTCCTGTCGGTGTTTCCAGCTGAACTTCACGTCTGACCTCCGACTTCAGGTTTCTGTTTGTTACGTCTTTTAAATTAGATTTTTGGGAGTTTCTCTGAAACAAATCTCAGTATTATATATAAAGAGACAACGGCAAACAATTAAATAGCAATTATTTTAATTTTAGACTCTTCTGCAGATAGTTTTCTCTGTTCATCTCTTTAAAAACAATGTCTATAAAATGTCAGAGATGATAATTACTTTACTGAGATATTAGATAAAAAAGCTGCAAATCTTTTAATAATCTTTAATAATTAATATTTTAGTTTGAAAAATGACCGAAACTGCCACAATACAATGAAATCTACAAAATTAATATAATGAATAAAATAGAAATAGTTTGAAATAAGATGGAAGAATAACAAAATAAGAAAATAAAATATTATACAAAAATAAAATAAAATATTTATTTGAGGATATTTCTCAACCAAATCCACCTTTTATTAATTTATTGTTATTATTATTATTATTATTATTATTATTATTATTATTATTATTATTATTATTATTATTAATAATGTATTATTATTCTTATTCTTATTAATAATGTATTATTAATGTATCATTATTAATGTATTATTATTAATAATAATTTATTATTATTATTAATAATAAATTATTATTATTATACATTTATTATTATTATTATTATTATTAATGTATTATTATTACTGTCATTCATTTATTATTATTATAATATATTATTATTTTATTGAATAATTATTGTAATTGATTAAAGTGATAAAATAAAAAGCTGAAAACAAGAAAAATGACTAGAATCACAAAGTAACTGCTAAATACTTTTCTGTCAACAAACTGTTTCAGCTCTTCAGTTCATTCGAACATCATGTCCAGTAGAAATCAGAGTTTCCTTCAGTATTTGAAGCTGAAGGGAGTTTGCGAGGCGACACCTCTGTGTTTGGAGTTTCTCGAGGTGCGAATCCAGCTGCGGAGGGGTCGGAGGTCGGAGGTCAGAGGGGTCGGAGGGTCAGCTGCATCATCATCTGCCAAAATATGGAACTTTATTTATCTAAGTTCAATTTTTCCTCGACTTGCTTAAAAGCAGCGAAAGACAAAAACTCCTGAGAGTCAGAACACGTGAAGCTGGTCACACGTCAGATCTGCACGGCAGCAAGTCGACGTCTCGGTTTCATGTGTTGAATCAGACTAAACACAATAAAAAGGAAATGTTGCAGAAACCTTTGTGTCTGCAGCCTGAACACAAACACTGAGAAGAAGAAAAGCTGCTCGGGAGGTTTACAGACGCTCCAGCAGCTGCTGAGGGTCCGTCACTGAACACCAGGGTAAACACACACACACACACACTCACACACTCACACGCACACACCACCCCCCCGACCCCCTGCTGCTCACTGACCTGCAGGACAAAAGCTCAACAGATTGGATTTCGAAAGACTGGTTGAGTTTACATGCGTTACAAACACACAAGATAATTCCAAGTAATGTCCAACAAAACAAAGAAAAATATAAATTAATAATACAAACAAACATAAATATATATGTGCAAAAAAGGAACAATATTATAGTTCATATCTTTTTTCATAATAGATATTTTTCAGGGTCAAAAGACAACAAAAACTAGCCTTAACATTAAACACATATTCTGTTCGTTGCAGTCAGACGCCTGTTTGTGTTTTTAGTTTTATTCTATACATTACATACATGTGTGTGTGTGTGTGTGTGTGTGTGTGTGTGTGTGTGTGTGTGTGTGTGTGTGTGTGTGTGTGTGTGTGTGTGTGTGAGGTGTTGTCCAATCAGCAGCGGCAAAGACAAGTATTTTATAGTAAGTATGTTTTTAATAAGGTCAGACTTATTTAATGTATGTGTTATGTGTAACGCTCTTAATCGTGTGGTTTCACCATCATGTGTAAATAGTTATAAATAAGTGAAGCTCCTAAAAGAAGGCAAAGATTGAGCTTCTCAGCTGCCGCAGATGCAACACTTGAATAACATTTTGTTCAACCTTCTCCTTTATATTTTATAAATAATGAACACCTCTGACCTCTGCAGCTCTACACTTCTGACCTCTGCAGCTCTGCACCGCTGCAGCTCTGCACCTCTACAGCTCTGCACCGCTGCAGCTCTGCACCTCTACACCTCTGCAGCTCTACACCTCTGACCTCTGCAGCTCTACACCTCTGACCTCTGCAGCTCTGCACCGCTGCAGCTCTGCACCTCTACACCTCTGCAGCTCTACACCTCTGACCTCTGCAGCTCTACACCTCTGACCTCTGCAGCTCTGCACCGCTGCAGCTCTGCACCTCTACACCTCTGCAGCTCTACACCTCTGCACCTCTACACCTCTGCAGCTCTACACCTCTGACCTCTGCAGCTCTACACCTCTGACCTCTGCAGCTCTACAACTCTGACCTCTGCAGCTCTACACCTCTGACCTCTGCAGCTCTACAACTCTGCAGCTCTACACCGCTGCAGCTCTGCACCTCTACACCTCTGCAGCTCTGCACCTCTGCACCTCTACACCTCTGCAGCTCTGCACTTCTACACCTCTGACCTCTGCAGCTCTATAACTCTGCAGCTCTACACCGCTGCAGCTCTGCACTTCTACACCTCTGACCTCTGCAGCTCTACAACTCTGCAGCTCTACACCTCTGCAGCTCTACACCGCTGCAGCTCTACACCGCTGCAGCTCTGCAGTGAAACTTAATCCAAATGTTAATTTCCAATTAATTCAATTCAAGTTCTAAATAAATTACAAAATTCTTTCCAGTCAATAATAAAGATATTATTACAATAAAACATATTCAGATTATTTAATTATTATCTGATCTTTCTTCATGTTATACATCATAATATTGATTATAAGAAGAAAACTGCAAGCAAACTCTTATGAAGTCATTTAATGTTGAGAAGCAACAACTGAAACACGTCATTCGTTACGGCGGCTTACAGCAAAAAAGACTAAAATAATCAACAAGTAGATTTTTGCACCCGTTTGTCTTTTTCTTTCTTTTCTAATAGAAAGAAGTTTTTATAAAGTTGCTGCACAGACGGTTTTATGCACAATGACTTGTTAAATATCTATTATTCTATATGTTTCATCATTAGGATCATCTGATGACCCTCACACGTCTCTGAACTGTCAGTGTTGTCACATGTCTGCTGCATTCCTCACATTCCTCTCCGGCTGCTCAGGAAGCAGGAATGCGGCGCTGCAGCGGGCGACGCCCAGAAAACCGTCCAGCAGCTCAGCTCGCTCGCCGGCCGGCTGCAGCTCCAACCACGAAGAGAGAAAATCCATTTCTGGAAAAGGTTTGATGGTCGATGAAGCGGCGGCCTGTGATGTGGAGAGACAGAGGAGTGAGACACAGTTTAACACTCTGGATCTGTGCACACACACAAGGGAAACTTTGCACAGTCTGAAAACTGAAAATACAGTAAAAGCGACTCATTTCTGAGTGGACCCTGGTGGTGGAAACACCTCTCAGACGCTTGAATCACCGTCTGTAAATGTTGTGTGGGAGGCAGACTGCATGGATCCCGTCTGCACAGTCTGTGTGGTCCTCTGGGCTCTGCAGAGACAGATTAAAGTCTGCACTTTGGGTTCACCACATGTCTGGAGCAGAAAGGCTTCATTTAGGCCGAGACGGGCGGAGTCAGTGTGAAGCTGAGGTGGAACAAACAACCACAGCTCTGTCTGATTGGCTCACAGTTAATGACTTTAATCAAATGTATTGTTAGAATCAGAAGCTGCTCCAGTAGATCTTTAGATCAGTAAAACCCTCCAGATCATGATGTGTGGATTCACAGAGAGCTTCTGTATTTATCATCTGAGGAGTGAAAACAGGGAACTCAAGTTTAGTTGCTCTGAAATGTTCCCAAAACCAAAGTGAGGAACAAAGAAAAAAAACATCCAAAGACGTCGTAAATCAGCTGCCACGTTTCAGAAGTTTCATTAGTCTGTTCTCTTTAAATGACTCATCATGTCATCACTATCTGCAGTAAACAATCACACCTGTGCACCTGCAGGACGATCCTCCACAGCTCACCTACGGGACGATCCTCCACAGCTCACCTACAGGACGATCCTCCACAGCTCACCTACGGGACGATCCTCCACAGCTCACCTACGGGACGATCCTCCACAGCTCACCTGAAGGACGATCCTCCACAGCTCACCTACAGGACGATCCTCCACAGCTCACCTACGGGACGATCCTCCACAGCTCACCTGAAGGACGATCCTCCACAGCTCACCTACAGGACGATCCTCCACAGCTCACCTACGGGACGATCCTCCACAGCTCACCTGAAGGACGATCCTCCACAGCTCACCTACGGGACGAACCTCCACAGCTCACCTACGGGACGATCCTCCACAGCTCACCTACGGGACGATCCTCCACAGCTCACCTGAAGGACGATCCTCCACAGCTCACCTGAAGGACGATCCTCCACAGCTCACCTGAAGGACGATCCTCCACAGCTCACCTACGGGACGATCCTCCACAGCTCACCTACGGGACAATCCTCCACAGCTCACCTACGGGACGATCCTCCACAGCTCACCTACGGGACGATCCTCCACAGCTCACCTGAAGGACGATCCTCCACAGCTCACCTACAGGACGATCCTCCACAGCTCACCTACGGGACGATCCTCCACAGCTCACCTACGGGACGATCCTCCACAGCTCACCTGAAGGACGATCCTCCACAGCTCACCTACGGGACGATCCTCCACAGCTCACCTACGGGACGATCCTCCACAGCTCACCTACGGGACGATCCTCCACAGCTCACCTGAAGGACGATCCTCCACAGCTCACCTGAAGGACGATCCTCCACAGCTCACCTGAAGGACGATCCTCCACAGCTCACCTACGGGACGATCCTCCACAGCTCACCTACGGGACGATCCTCCACAGCTCACCTACAGGACGATCCTCCACAGCTCACCTACAGGACGATCCTCCACAGCTCACCTACGGGACGATCCTCCACAGCTCACCTACGGGACGATCCTCCACAGCTCACAGCTCACCTGCAGTAAATAAAAACAATAAAGATAATCAATGCTAAATGTAAACAGATGAACGGTTTGACGTAAATGATGTTTCTGAGAACTCTAATGAAACATTGAAGTAACACTTTGATCTTTTTATAATTCAACACGTCAGGAGGAAATAGAAGATTGTCTAAAAGAGAACAAAAAGAAGCCGGTGAGTAAATGCAAAGTCTAAACGTGATGAACACGTCGAGTCTCGTCTGCAGTTTGATGCAAATCTGCTGCAGCTTTAAACTCTATAAAGACGTCTCCCCGACATTAATCAGCTCATTTGCATAATGTTTGCATCTTATTTGCATAAAGAAATAAGTTCTTTAAGCTTCTCTTTCTTTCTGTGTCGCCACCCTCTGATGCTCTTTATTATCTCCGCACCTCCTTCCTTTAACTGCCGGAAGATTTAATACCTGAAACCAAACGGAAGAAACTGAATCACAGCAGCTGGCTTTGTTACAGAGCGCTCACACGAGGAGAGCGAGTGTGTAGGAGTCGAGAAACATGAAGACACATGAAGCTGGTAAAGCAGGAAACAGAGAAACTCTGCAGGAGGATGAAACCGGTTCATGTTCAGACCAACACTTTGAATTATTCACATCTGGTTTATCAGATACCAGGTTTCCTGACAAACTGGTATAAGTACTACATTACCCATGAGCCTCGGCTGCGGAGAAGAAGCCAGAATCAGACAGTGAAGGATGTTGCATCAGGTTTCTACAAAGTGTAAACTTTACATTCACAACAGAATGTGAAGCTCTGTGATTGGAAGGGTGTTGGTGAAATGCATTCTGGGAGTCGTAGTTGACAAGAAGTTTTTTAACGCAGTTGTGCAACCAGGAGCGATTCAAGTTCACGTTAAACTTTAAAAACTTTATTTTTATTTATGTTTCTTTATGTTTTTCTTTCATGTTTTGTTTCTTTAAAGTATCTTTGAGGTTAAATGGCCGACCATCGACGACGTAGATCCTCTCATCAGCGTGTCTGTGGGAACATTACGTTATTAAACATGGAGGTCTGCAGGTCTGCAAAGGCACCTGGAAGAAAGTGCTGCAGGTGCACGTTCTACACACCTATATCACTGTAATGAAGATGGTTGGAATCTGCTTTATTTAATGTGCGCAGACACACGTTCATGCTAAAGGTCCAGACGTTGTCCCAGAACAGTAACTAACTCGTTATGTGTGAAATAAAAGCATGCAGCCAGTTCATGCAGACGTTTCATCTTTACACGAACGCTTCCAATGAAAAGTTTCCTGATCAAATTAAAGTGACAACAACCTCGTAAAGCAGAATAATATTCATTTAGAGCGCTTTGAGTCAGGAGCAACAGTGAGTCAGAGAGACGGAGGAGAGGGGAAAACCCAGACAGGAACTCTCAGTGTGCTTTAATCACACACACACACACACACACACACACACACACACACACACACACACACACACACACACACACACACAGATGTTATGTCTTCAGTCCAAACACGCTGCGATCCAGAGTTACGTAAGTGACTCAGCTGAGTGTCCAGTAAAACATCAGTCATCTGCTTCTTAATTCACAATAATAATAATAATAATAATAATAATAATAATAATAATAATAATAATAATAATAGACTTTCTTTATATAATACCTTTTAAAACACAGTAACAAAGTGTTCTGCAATAAAAACAAAACCCATTTAAAGCACAAAGAGAAAAAAACAAACAAACAAACAAAAGTAAAATACATTAAAATCATAAAAGCAAAATTAAAGGAGTGAAAAGTCACTTGGCCTGTAGTCGTGTGTGTGTGTGTGTGTGTGTGTGTGTGTGTGTGTGTGTGTGTGTGTGTGTGTGTTATCCTGCTGGCTCCTGATTGGTTGACAACACACTCAGGAAGTAACTGGATCAACATGTTGCCAGGTTGGACGATTATCTGGATCATAACATTCTTATATTTAAAATGTTTTGGCAACACTGGGAAGTTTTTTCCCAAGCTCTAAGTGGAATAACTTAATAGTTTTAATAGTTTTAATAGTTTTAATAGTTTTGTCAGAGATCTATTATTATTCTTTTATGTGAGACTGTTTTGAACTGTCCGCTCTTGTTGTGTTTGATCCTGAAGCTGAAGCCTGAGAGACGTGTCGTCTGTCATCTCCTGAGCCAAGACCTTTCCTGAAATTAGACCAATTAAAACGCCTCGGTTCATTTCCCAGAATGCTCCTGGTGCTGACGGTAAGGACATAAAGCGGTCCGCGATGACTGTTTCACCACTAAAAACCCCAGCGAGGGGTTTGAAGCAGAGCGAAGATCCCCGGACGCTCGTACGTTTCTTCATCCTGCAAACAAACTGAAAGTGATCCAGAAGGTTGTTTGTCTTCTTCATGACTCACTGCTGGGTGTGAACACTTTATATGCATTCAAAGGATAATTATGATCGGCTGCAGAGATAAAGAGTCTCTGACATTCGGTTTTATTTTACGCCAGACCAATAGAATGACACTTGTTGACGTGAGAAGTTGCGATGAAGCTTCCCGAGAGGTCACAGAACTCAACGACACACAGACGTGAACACACGGCAACATCTGAGCTCTCTTCTGATTCACGTTTATTCAGTGTGTTGTCATATTTATGCAAATAAACCTTTTATTTTCATGCAGTATATTTCTGCAGACTCATGTAGAAGTGTTGCTGTGAATGTAAAAGGTGAACGAGGAGCTCGTGGTCCTCAGCAGCGGTAACATTTTAACACACGTGACAAAACGCTTCATGAAGCCAATTAAAGCAGCAAAAGGATCTGTTGAGGTTCCGACTCTTTGTGACTCGTTAACATTCACTTTGTCTTCATTTACATCCAAACCTCAGACTTTGATCAGAGTCCAGACAGTAAAGCAGATCACAGGAACCCCCCCCCCCCTGCAGCTGGCTGCCTGGAGTCACACAGGACTTACTCACTAATAGTTTATCAGGAGGACGAGGACAACAGGGAGTCGACAGAACGCAGGATGAGTCAGGAGCAAAGTGATGAAAGTTTCAGACGGCTCAATAACAGTCATTCACCGAGGCTGGAGTCAGGGGCTTTTATTGTGGCGGGGTTAACCACAACAAGTGATTTAATGCCACGCGCGCTCCTCGACTCCCCTCCGGCCAGCAGCCACTAACTGCTGCTGACACACACACAGATCTGGAGTGTGAGCCGAACGAAAGGAGGCGGAACTTCCTGAAACTTAGTCTTACTCATATTTCCAGCATTTATATTCATCTGGCAAACATGTTGAGCCTCATGCAGCAACTTCCTCTTGAGTTTCTCTCAAGAGAAAATCCAAGAGAAGTTTAAGAGGAAGTCAACTCCAGATGCATCATCAAGGGTTTATTATGAGCAAAGGAAACGCCCCCTAAACTCCATATAAGGGCGAGTGTGTAAGAATCAGAGAGATGATACCAAACAACATGTGAAGAAGAGTTGACGGAGGAACTTTGAACTTACACAAAGTGAACTTGTGATTCTCCAAAAAGCCTCTAAGAGAATGTGAGACTGAGATCATCTTTAATAATACAATCAATATAAAACCTAATGTCACGGTGGGGAAGAGGTGAGGACCCAAACGCACACTGGACGAGGTTATAACAAAAAGAGATCTTTATCTTATGAAGAGCTAGCAAAAATACTAAAGTAACAAATAAAACTGAAAACGCAAACCAGGAAGACATGAGGAGCACGAGGAGCACGAGGAGCACGAGGAGCACGAGGAGCACGAGGAGCACGAGGAGACAACAACAACAGGGGTGACACTTAGATGACGAACTGACAAGGAACACTGAGACAGACAGGGATATACACACACAGACACTAAAGGAGGGAACGAGACTGGGAGAGAAAGGCAAAACACACACGGGCAGGAAGTAATACCAGACATGACACAAGGGGAAGGGAACATTTCAAAATAAAACAGGAAACAGAAACCAAGATCATAACACATAAAGGACGTCAGAAATAAGAAACATCGCTGCATCTCAGAGATCAACAAAGAAACAGATCGTGGATACGAACACAAATAAGATCAAATGAAATGATATTATTATATCTCTTCCTGCATGAGGCCCATTGTTCTGAAGATGCTAATGTTTAGCATGTTAGCTTGGTTGTTGTTCTGCCAATAGGTCAATGACGTTAGAGGCTCCTTTCTTCTTCTTTCTCGTCTGCAAACATCTTCATCATCGTCCCTCACCGCCGTCTGACAGATCTTGAAATATTACGACTTTAAATGAAGTTATTGTTCTGGACACCTCAGAGAACAGATGTGTTGGATCCGGTTCTGAATGTGCAGAATGTTTTGACACGAGCAGAAGCACATTCGAGCAGACGAGTCATGTCTGCAGATCTGCTGACTCAGCAGATCTGCAGGAGCCTCATCTGAATATTGTGTCTTCCTTTCGATAAATAAAGATATTTACACCATAGAAAATCACCAGAATGCAGGAAATGAAGTGTTTGAGCGTTAAAAGGTTTTCAGAGTGTTTGAGTTTCAGACTTTAAGGAGTTTAAGATGCTTTTTAAAAGGTTTGTAGTTTCAGTGTTTTAAGTGTTTTGTGTGTTGAAGGTTTTTTTTAGTTTCAGTGACTTTTTAAGGGGTGATGATCTTTTGATGCTTTTTGGTCTTTTTTAAGGTTTAACATGTTTTATTTAAGTTATTGTCTTTGCTGTAACTTATTTTATGCAGTTTTAATTGGTTTTTAAAGCATTTTGGTTTCTTTTTAGTTGTTTTTCGTGTGTTTTAAAGGGTTTAGGTGGCATTTCGTTATTTTGTTAGTTTTTTGTTTTTAGACTTTTATTAAATGTTTTGTTGTAACAGAGTTTTGAGACGCTTTCGGCTCCTTTTCTACTTTTTCTTTTAAAAGGTTTTGGTTGTTTTTCTTACAGAAACACTGAGTCGCTCTGAACATTTACTGTAAATACACAGAAGAACAAACAGCAAGCAAATCATATCTGCAGGCTGCAGGTTGAACACACACACACACACACACACACACACACACACACACACACACACAGTCTGATTGAAATGTCATCGGTGAAACAGGAAGAAGCGACGAAGACGACTGAGAGAGCTGTTTCTCCTTCTGACCTTTGACCTATCTGCTCCTCTGGACTTCCTGCAGGACGGGAAGGAGCTGTGTGTGTGTGTGTGTGTGTGTGTGTGTGTGTGTGTGTGTGTGTGTGTGTGCGCGTGTGGGCAGTGGAGGTCAAAGGTCAGAAGGAGACTCACACTTGAGCTGAACACACACAGAGACTCAGCTGTGGGTGAACTGACTCTTTAAAACTCACAAACCTTTCCAATAAAAGTCTTTCTGTGACTGTTGATTCCCGCTGGAGGCCAGCACACACCTGCCACCTGTCAGTCAGTGAGCCTGTGGTCTGACCTGCAACACCTGTACAGTACTCTACAACATTATCTCCGCCACGAGCTGCTGTTTCTGCAGTTTGATGAACATAGTTCAGATTATAGTGCAGTTGTTGGTGTTCAGACACAAGTTCTAAGATGTTCCATGTTGTGTTGTCGCTGCAGCACAAGTAGAAGCTCCGCGGCCGATTCACAAAAGGATTTGGCGGCTTTTGCGTCCAAACCAGTAAATACTAAAAATAAATAAATAAATAAAGCTTTGCAAGACCTTTTTTAAATGAGAAATACGACTGTAAATATTTATAATGTTGCTGATCCTGTGAGTCACAGCGCTACAGCGCTAAGCTAACATACGACTGATGGGAGTGTATGAGTGGTGTGTGTGTGTGTGTGTGTGTGAGTGTGTGTGTGT
>NW_021166884.1:0-5000 GCF_900634415.1 Cottoperca gobio | reverse complement strand
ACAGATTTTAAAGATGAACAGTTTCCAAACTCTCTCTGACCACTTGCAGCTCTGCAATCTGTCCCCAACTCGCAGGCTGGTTAATTAAAAACAGCTAATTGGGCGCCCCCCCGCCCCCGTGCAGTCAGGGTCTGCCGGCCTCGCTGCAGCAGCTGCTGCCTGTCTGAGACTCCCAGAGTCTGCAGACAGACCTCAGCAGCAGCTCAGCTTCCCTGGAGAACAACAATAATACTATAATTACTATTTACTATATTTCTCACGACTCATTCACACCAACGCTGCAGCTCGCCGTTATCACACACGTGCGTGTGGTTGTTCTAAGTAGAGCTAAAGAAGAAACAACGTGTCATCCGGCTGTTATTTATAGAAACACGATGATTGTCTTTATCTTACATTAAAGATGTTACGGTTTGCCCCTTGGACTTTGGGATGGATTAAAAATGAGCCAGATTCACAAATGTGTTTAAAATGTTACTGACATTAAAGCTGCAAAGGACGGCCTGAACAGAAGCTGCAATGCATTGTGGGGCGGTTAAGTATGTCAAATCAGACTCATAATCTAATTTCGGTTACATCCTGGCATTTTTTACATATGATCGCCCCCCCCCACTCTACGACTTGGCATTGCGTGTGGGCGACCCCACTGCGAGTGTTTGAATCAGCAGATGGTTTAAAAGCTAACGTGTCAGTTTAGCAGCTAAATTAGGATTAATTAGGATTAGTTATTAAAACAGTTTGGTTCAGATTATCTGATGTCAATCGTTCAGATTAAATAAAACAAATGAAGTTAAATTCAGGTTAGCTAACAGCTTTAATACGGCTAGCTACGTGTTGAGCTAACATCTCCCTCCCAATTAAAAGCTTATATTTAGTTTGAGTGAACCTCCATTTTTGTTTCTGAATGAATCATTGTTACTTCTGTCAGTCATCGTCTTTCCCTCTCCTGCAATGAGCTCCTTATTTCTTTGTCTTTGGGACAAAGACACACACATTAAGTGTTTCAGAGAGCAGCGAGTTCCTGCCTGATCACCGTGTGTTCCCTGTTTACCTGCTCAGAACATCAAGTTCCTCCCCTCACATGCACGACGTGCCGGGACATGTGAGATGATCAATCATTAAATATCAAACAAAACTAAGTGTTAGTGGAACAATGTAACACAGAGACTGGGGGGGGGGGGGGGGTGTAAGAGCTGAGATGAAACACAGTCTGATCATGTGATGCATCTTTATCAAGTTATGAAGTGTAGGTGTTTCTTCCACTTGTGGAACATGAACAAAGCTTCTGCTTCTTACTTGCAGGCGTGATATTCTCTGTATGAACTGAGATGTAGTGATTGTATATTTTGCATGTGTACAGTTTCCAACACCCTCTTAGAAACATGGCTCCCCAGAAGACACGCTGAACGTCGACACTGAGCAGTGCTCGCCGATACTTCATCTCTCTGTAGAAATAAAAACATGAAAGAACTTAACGCTCATACCAGAAAGCAACACATCCAAAAGTCATCCTCGCTAAAATCTTTGTGTCTTGGTGAAGGCGACTCTTTGTGATGCTAGCGGAGAGCTAACCGCTAACACTAGCCTGCTGGGACATGCTGGCGTTCGGCTGTAACAATATTTCTCTGAGCTTTTTTCTATTTTCTCTGAACATGACGGTTTGTACTCTGACATCTTGTACATCCAGCCTGCTATCTGTCAGCTAGCATGTTCGTTAGCGCTGTATTAGGATAACTGAGTGAAAGCAGTTTATACTCGGACACAGGAGCGAACAGTTTAGAGTGAAACAGACAAAGATAACGAGCAATAAACTATAAACAACGTATCAATAAGATACTTATATAATACTTAGTGCATGTTCAAGTGTCCATGAATCTAATGTATGATGTATTATTTATTTTAAAGATCTCCATGTACAAAGTGTCCTCAGATAACTTCTGCTATAATTTGTTGCTGTATAAATATAAATAGAATTGAACTGCATGTGGACTCAGCTGAGGACGGCTTAGTGTCGTTAATGCTGCTGTGCACACACACTGTACACACACACACTGTACACACACACACACACTGTACACACACTGTACACACACACTGTACACACACTGTACACACACACTGTACACACACTGTACACACACACTGTACACACACTGTACACACACTGTACACACACTGCACACACACTGTACACACACTGTACACACACTGTACTCACACTGCACACACACTGTACACACACTGTACACACACACTGTACACACACTGTACATACACACACTGTACACACACACTGCACACACACTGTACACACACTGTACTCACACTGTACACACACACTGTACACACACACACACACTGTACACACACTGTACACACACACTGTACACACACTGTACACACACACTGTACATACACACACTGTACACACACACTGTACACACACACACTGTACACACACACACTGTACTCACACTGTACATACACACACTGTACACACACACTGCACACACACTGTACACACACTGTACTCACACTGTACACACACACTGTACACACACACACACTGTACACACACTGTACACACACACTGTACACACACACTGTACACACACTGTACATACACACACTGTACACACACACTGTACACACACACACTGTACACACACACACTGTACACACACACTGTACACACACACTGTACACACACACTGTACACACACACTCTGTGGTTTCCTATGGAACTAATTGATTTTGCAGTCACATGTCACAGTTTGAAACGCTGTTGCTTCACCAGCTGGAAGCAGAACATGACTTTCCGCTGGTGAATCGATGTAAACCATCATAAACCTGCTTCCAGCTGGAGTCAGAGATGTGCTTTCTGCATCCTGTAATAATGTGTTTCCCTGTGTGTCTGCACGCGGAGGTTGAATCAGGTCGCCTCTTCATCTCGAGGGTTAACATAGTCGACAGTTGAAAGACGTCTGTGTTTTCCCTTCTTGTCCTCAGCAGGTTCACAGTTCACACGAGTCCAGCAGGCATTTATCTGATGCTTAGCATCACATGACCTTTATCCTGAGCAGAACCCGGTTAAACAGATTATCTTGTGTGTTTGATTTCCTCTCTGTGGACTGTCATGTGCCATATCATTAGATCTCATTATGAAATGCTGATAATGACGATAGAGCTCGTTAACTGAAACCTTTAGATGGCGACTGTATAATTTAATAAGTGAAAGAAGTGTCTCGTAAAGGTTTGAGAGGCAGCACGAGTTATAATGCTTCTGCTGTTATACCTCAACCACAGCTGATGAACATGTGATGTATGTCTGCATCTTTAGAGTCTGATCAGAGTCCCAGCAGTTCACTCAGGGTCATACTATAAAAGAACACACAGCCATATGCATAAAAACATCGACTTTGTTGTGCAGTGAGCCGTGAGAGCTGCATCACATCACCAGCTGCTGTTCAGTCTGAGCAGAAGAATAACGTGTGTTGATCTCTGCATCAGTCGAGTCTCTGCGAGATTCTTCAGGTGAACAAATTAAGGAAATGAATGTGTCACAAAACATAATAATATGATCATTTCTTACCCTCTGACACGCTGCAGTAACACAGGGGAGCCAAACCAGATGTTCAGTTTACAGGAAGTCACATCTGATCCAGACTTGTTCTTAAGTAACTGCTGTTTTAAAGATGCTCTTCTGTGTGACTGAGGTTTACTCTCCGTATTATTCAATTATTAAACATGAACATTTAGATTCTGCTGTATGTAAATCAGCTGAGCAGACTTGACTGCTGCTGGACTTCTTCCCTCTCATTATAAATTATATAATATATTATTATATAAATAATTAAAGGTTCAATATGTAATTCTGAGTCAGCTGCTCAGTCAGAAATAGTGCGGCGTGTTTCAGCTCCAAACCGGGTCCGTACCATCTCTCATCTTCATATTTCACTTTTAATAGTTTGGGATATTTATTGTATTCTGCGCCGGCAGTCACAGCGGTGAGTCTTCAGATGCTAATCTGCACTACATTTCCCATGAGGCCACAGGTGAACAGAGTGTAGAGTATTTGCAGCTTGTTGCATCAGTGCAGGAATGTTTCCAGATCCCACCTCCTCCCCCCTCCTCCTGTCTCTTCCTGTCTCCTCCCCCTGTTTCCTCCCCCCCTCCTCCCGTCTCCTCCCGTCTCCTCCCGTCTCCTCCCGTCTCCTCCCCCCTCCTCACTCCTCTTCTTGGTATTTCCAGACGTTAAGAGGAAATCCTCTCCCTCTCTCTCCCCCACTCTTTCCCTCTCTCTCCCCCTCTCTCTCCCCCTCTCTCTCCCCCCTCTCTCCCTCTCTCTCTCTACCTTGTAAACAAACTAATTGAAACCTGCAGCTCCTTCATCTTTCCTGGAGAAGAATTCTCAGAACGGGCTGAAAACTAAAAGAGTTTCTCTGAAGCTTCTGCAGAACAGGAACATCAGAAGAGAAACTGTTTCCACTGCAGCAGCACTTTTCTGTTTCATCTGAACTTCCACTGTATCATCGTGACCTCTGACCTCCCCGTCATGTGATCCTGCAGCACTCACACCGGCTCAGACACTTTTAGTTTGGCAGCTCCTGTTTCTGCAGACAGCCCACAAAAACAGAACATTTGTAACATTCACACATCGTGTCCATTTATCATTAAAAACAAATATTGTAAAAAAATTCTATTTCACTTTAAAGATGTGATTACAGAATAACTGTAATAACTGCAAAATACTTTCAGTATTCCTTCACATGTGACAGAGTTAAGAAATGTACATTATAGGAGGCATAGAGCCAGTAAAGTCCAGGTTCAGGACAATGGGGACATTTGCATCATGGGTAATAATTACTCATGCTGCAGGGTTACAGTCTGGGGGTCTCTGGTGGTCTTCCTGCAGCCTCGCCGGCAGCTCTCAGATCAGCTCAGCGCTGCATTCCTGTGTGATGACATGTGATAGTTTTCCAGGACAAACATTTCTCAGGTTA
>NW_021166883.1:0-69760 GCF_900634415.1 Cottoperca gobio | reverse complement strand
AAAATATAAAGTACAAATGATCAGAAGTAAACACGATGAACTCACCTGAAGGTCACTCGGGTCCAGTCTGCTCCACACTTGAAGCCCTGAGCACTGAAGACGAAGAGAGACATAGAGACACAGACACAGGTTAGCCTCTTACAGGAGGGGGGAATTTACTCGAAAATACCTACAAACGACACCCAAAGTAAACTGAAAGCTGCTCTTCAACCATTTGCACCAGCTGCCTGATCTCATTCAGAAGAGAACTCTCTGATTGTTCTTCAGAACAGTGAAGACTCACTCCACGTGCTTCTGCACTGAGTAATAGTGCTCTGAATATACTGAATGTGAAGACGACACACTCTGAAGTGTGTTGTTGAAAAAGATGTTTGAAGAGGGTACAGCTGGTAGGTATGAGCTGGAACACAAGAGAAACATAGAACCAAGTGTTCCCAAGTTCAGGTTCACATTTCAGATAAAAGCACAAAAGCACAACTTATTAGACAAGCTTTTCTAAGAGTAACACCAAGCTGTGCATTTGGAGATATAATATTTATTGATAAAATATGATTTGTATTGCTTATAAATAATTAGATATCAGTGTTTCCCCTACCATTGTCTTGGAGGGGCGCTGCGCCCTGCCAACAGAGCCCCGCTTGAAATTCAAGGTTTTTTTTCTTTTCTCAAAATATATTAAAAAAAATTAAAAACATTATTCACAACTCACTTTTCCCATTGTCAGGTCTCTTTTATTAAATAAACTAAACACTTATGTTATTGATCTAATTTATGTGCACGTTTCAGTTTGTACTGTCTACATTCACATTCTCCCCTTCGTTTTGATAAGGGCGGGGCTTCGCGGCTGACACACACACACACACACACACACACACACACACACACACACACACACACACACACACACACACACACACACACACACACACACAGTGGAAGAAAGGAGGGGAGAACTAAATAGAAACCTCGTAACGCGCGTGCACGCAATCTCCCCACGCGCGCGCACAGTGAGCGCCCCTCCAAAGCAGTAAACCTAGGGGAAACACTGTATTGCGTGGTGACTTGTTTAGAACAGTGTACCAAGTCTGTAAGGTTGTACTAGGTGTGTAATTGTACTTTATATGCGTAAATGTGCGCGTCTTCTTCAAGTAGCCTGCGTCCTAGCACAGGCTGTGTGCAGGCTGGAGCTGGAGAGAAGGAGGTGTCACCAGAAATCACGAGGTGTCACCAGAGATCACATTCAGGCCTGTAGATGGAGCTGTGGGGATGCTGGATGATCTGGTGATGCTGTCAGACACAGAAGCCCCTCACCACATCACACCACAAGATGGCAGACTGAGGCAGAGCCCGATGATGGACCCCAGGTGTCCAACCCCCTCTCGATATGGGAAACCCAAGACCAGGTGACATTTATTCCCACTTTGATGCTGCAGTTTTCAAATTCCTCTCTGAATACACAAACAAGAATGCAGCCAAAAGCCTGGAGAGAGGGAGAAAGTTCATCTGGACTGAAATAACTCCAGAAGAAATGAAGAAGTCCACAGGCATGTTGCTGTACATGTCAGTTTTGGACCTGCAGAAAGATGAGCAACTTTTGATGTAAGCAAACCATTTTCCATGTGTCATTCCCTGCCACTGTCATGTCCCCAGACTGTACAGGACAGTTCATGGCCATTTGATCTAATCTTCATACGAGTAACCCAGAGAAAACAGGAGCAACAGGAACAGTCACTGGCAGTACCACCAAGACCTCTGCATGTGAAGGGACACTCAGAGAGGAGAGAATTACCCTGTGTGGGGAAAAACGCCTGGACATATTTTCCATTTTATGGCCTGTTTTTGCAGATGTAAGAGTAAAAGACTCAACTTTTACTGGAAATAGTTGTATACATTTCAAACTTCAAATGTAACATGTTAAATCTCTTATTCATGTACAACTGCAGTGTTTTTTGTTCACTAAACTCAAATTCCGCTTTTGTGTTTCTCTTCATTTTAAACTGTTATTACACTCTAACATGCAATAAATTGTAAATGACTGCCAGATATGGGAAGTTCCAGGTATTGTTGGAAAATAGGCAAAAGCACTTACTCACAGGACATTTTCTGACCTTTTTATCATCAAAATAAGCAAAAAAGTCCAGGCGAAAATGTTGAGGCTTTTTAAGCTTAGGTGTTAAAGGGTTAAACTCCTGAACTACAGCGCTCGCAGCGCAGCACAGCTCTGAGGAGGCCACAGACACGACGAGAGGCCCAAGCTACAACGGTTGCAAGCGCGCCTCGCATGGAAGCATCGGGGACAGAACGACAGACAGGAAAAAGCCAGTCTGAAGTGGAGCAGGCATCAAACAATACATAGCGACAGACCTATGGGAGGTGAACGTGGCCCGCCACTCCGACCGCTTTACAGCAGCCCTCGCCCCGGACTTAGTGCCCGCTGGTCTCTCACCTGAACGTCTGTCTGACGCTGTTGGTGCGCAGGTCGATGATCTTCACCAGGTCGTCTCTGGAGCAGGTGAGCAGCTCGGTGCGGTCGTGGTTCAGATCCAGAGACGTGACCCTGCCCAGCAGCTCCAGCTCCTGCACGATACTCTCCGCTCTGAAACACAAGACAAGAGTAACTCATTCGGCAAAACATCACAATATTAACTTAAAAATTAACTCTCAATGTTTTCCTCCTGTTATTAAATATGATTAATCTTAGAAATCATTAGTTCTTGTGTTAATGTTTCTCCGGCGACCACGTTACTGAACACTAAAACCTACCTGATGTCCCAGAATCGAACTTTCTTATCAAAGTGTCCGCTCATGACGCACTGCTCCGTGCACACGATGTCGTTACAGCTGGAACCGGCAAACACTGTCTTCATACCTGCACAGGTGAGACAGCTGCTGACAAAAAGTGCTGACTCAACACCCTGAACACAAAGTGCTGACTCGGCACCCTGAACACAAAGTGCTGACTCAGTAAAAACTGTCGAATCACATACAGACTTTGCTGCGGAGGTCCCACAGTTTGAGGGTTCGGTCGTAACTCCCGGAGACGATCCGAGCGTTGTCCAATAGGAACCGAGCTGAAAGCACCTTCCCACTGTGACCCGTCAAGGTGTGCTGGAGGAAACACACACACACTTTTTTCTACGTATAACAAACAAACATGTTGTAAAACAGCTGTGCTTTTATTTTGAAAAGGATGTTTAGCATTAGGCCTGACCCACGATATGAAAATATGCACTACAAGAGAAATATATGCGATAACGTTCTTGAATATCGTTAACTACCTCAAAAAAATCCCAGAGTGCAATATGGCAATCTCTAACATGTTTAATTTAATACATTTAAATGTTTTCAAGTTGACACGCTGGCGACAGAAGGTGTATGTACTGTGCAGCCCTGATTTATCCGTACCCGTCCCTCAGGGGCCGCTAACGACGTCACTGAATATTTAAAGTTATTTTGATGTGTTTCTGGTCTCAGTAGAGGATTGAGATCAGCGCTCAGGCCGCACCCCCCCCCGGCCTCTCGCTCCGTGCTGATTGGTTCTGTTGGATGTCACTCATCATCACAGTGAGGCTGCAGGTCTCTGCACAGACTCACTGTGATGTCACATCCTGTCTGTCAGCAGCGGCTGGGACCATCACTGCATGACTAGAGCACGATGGGAGCCGAGCGCTGCTGGGAGCCGACATGGCCGACAGAGAGGACCTGAGCTTCAGACCTTTTACTTAACATCACTGACCAGAAGACTTCCCAATAAAATGTATTTCTAAATTAAACAAAGCTGGACGTGTCACAGGTTCAGCTCAGGGGGCTGGAGCGAGAGGTGAGAACTGTAAGGACTCACTCTCAGTCTGTAGTCGTCTACAGTCCAGATCCGACTGGCAAAGTCATTCGAGGCCGCCAGCAGGAACGAGCCCTGAAGACACACAGAGATATTTAAAATCAACTAAATATATTTAAATCAAAAATATATTTATTAACAAAATTATTAAACAAAAATATATTGAAAGGAGCCAGTTGAGGTGGTTCATCTAGTAAAGATGCCACCTGGGCGCCTCCCTAGGGAGGTGTTCCAGGCACGTCCAGCTGGGAGAAGACCCCGGGGAAGACCCTGGACTCGGTGGAGAGATTATATCTCCTCACTGGCCTGGGAACACCTCAGGATCCCCCAGTCGGAGCTGGCCCGGAGAAGGGAAGACTGGGGTTCCTTACTGGAGCTGCTGCCCCCGCGACCCGATCCCGGATAAGCGGTAGACGATGGATGGATGGATATTAAACCAGCCAATAGTGATGAAGTAACCCTAACCCACAACAGGAAAGAGACCATAATATACTACTAATAAGAAAAACTGTCAAAACTTACAGCGCTGTCGAACTCGATGCTGGTGATCCCAGCGTTACTGCCAGTCAGAGCGCCTTTAGGCTCACAGCGACCTACACGCACACACATACACACTTTAGTGTTGCAGCTCTTTGTAGTATCTTTGAGGTCATGTCAGCGAGTGTTGTCGAAGTTTCATGCTGTAATATAAATATGCAACAGCAGAAACAGCTGATCATGTGAATTAAACCTTCGTCTGCAAAGTTTCAAAATAACTTTATGGAAACATGTGTGCCTCGCTTCCTGGAGTAGGAGTTTAGAGTTTAACAAGGTGTAAGTGAACTCACCAGAGACGACCTCCCACAGCTTCACCCTGCGGTCCATCCCTCCTGTTGCTAGGAGACGGGAGCCGGGGCTGAACTTCACCGCGTTCACCTCGCCTTCATGGGCGTCCTGCATGCATGCGCACACGCACGCACGCACACACACACACACACACACACACACACACCTTTGTGTTTTGGTCTCAGGTTAGGAACTATAGATCCGGGATGCCCCTGAACACCTCGAGGTGAAAACACTGACCGATGTCACGTGCAGCGCCGCCCCCCCCCCGTATCCAATTAGATGACTTGAGAAGCTGCGTGAAGTTTTCATTCATTTTAAACTGTACTATGAACTTTTAGGTAGCAGACGGTTCATAGTTTGTGCTAAGCTAAGGTTAGCACAAACTATTTTCCTCTCTCCTCGGCCTTAAACCCCAAATGTTTCCATATCAGCTCTTAGTTTTCTTTGGGACTCTGCATCAACGCTCTTGAAAAAGAGATTTTTAATCTCAATGGGACCTATCCTGGTAAAATAAAGGTTATAAATAATGAACTGTGGTAAACAAACATCTGTAGTGAAAGTTGCAGCCTCGGCCCAACGAGTGTTAGTCTGTTAAACAAACAAACATTATTTTAATCATATTGCTCATCACTAATTCAATACTTGATGAAGCGCCGCGACGTTGCTCCTTTTAGATTCACCACAGCGTGTAATAATGTGGGTTCGGCCGGCATTTAAACTGGCCTCCCAGTGAAAGCATCACCACGTGTCCACTGCTTACTTACAAACACGTGCAGAGCCGTAGAGGGGACTCGAACCTCCGCACACACTCCTGAAGGGGCTTCAGTGTTTTCTGGTGACGAGCTGAAGGAGTTGGCAGTCCGACGCCTGCTGAGGAAGAGGAGCAGTCACAAACCACGCACACACTCAGGAGGGCTGTGCATGCAGAGTACACGCATGTAGACCAAACTGCTAGCAGCACACCTTTAGCAGCATGAGCACAGGTTAGCACAGCGAGCCGATGGGCGACTCAGACCCTCAGGTTCCCGTCAGGACCGTGAAACACATCCAACACGCTAACTTCACTGTGCCAACAGGTAATATG
Organism: Cottoperca gobio; assembly: GCF_900634415.1. Taxonomy (NCBI): domain Eukaryota; kingdom Metazoa; phylum Chordata; class Actinopteri; order Perciformes; family Bovichtidae; genus Cottoperca; species Cottoperca gobio. The sequence continues at coordinate 64,010 of NW_021166883.1, read as the reverse complement.
TGTTCAGATCGAGGACAGAGAGTCAACAACACGTCTCTACACGCTGATTATTCATTTAGGATTCAGATTATTGCTATAAATAATCACTACAAACTTCACCGTGTGTTCACACTGACAGCACAACACTGATCATCATTAACTGTTGAATTAGTGATGAACCCTTCAGCAGAAACTGCTCGTGACCCTCTTTGTCAGACATTACGTAAAATTATGATCTTTGGGTATTTAGACAAAGCATTTGAAGACGTCACGTTTGGCTCTGAAGTTGAGACATTTTCCACTAAACAATTATCGATTAATTGAAAGATTATAAACAGATTAATCAATAATACAATTAGTGGTAGTTTAAGCCCAACACAATACTCATCCCCTAAATAAAGATATTAACTTGGTGAGTAGAATTATTACTGATTAATAAATCATGAATATAAACCAGAATAATGTTCACACCAAACATCTTAAATCATTTTCACAGTGTGTAGATATGCGTGTGTAGAAATATGTTTATGCGTCATTCAGATGATGGAGCTACAATGTTAACTTAGCCCTGATCAACCAAACTCCATTCAGAAAACAAGCATGTGGCAGGACGGTATGTAGTAACGGGACCGCCTGCTGGGGAATCAGAAGAGGCTCAGCTGGGGATTTTTTACATTACAGGTAATTTAGCAGACGCTCTTATCCAGAGCGACTTACAGTGAACTCACTCCAGGGACAGTCTCCCTGGAGCAGCTCAGGGTTAAGTACCTTGCTCAGGGGTACAATGGTGGCAGATCTGGACCTTATGGTTTGGAAGGTGTACCACCAGACCACTAGGCCATCACCACCCACAGGAGATCAGACAGCTGGACAGAATAAGGTAATCAGCGACACAATATAAGCATGCTGGTAACCTGGTTCTGGTCTCTTGCAGTAGGCTGAGTCCTGGACCGTGAATGTGAGCGGCTAACAGCCACACTACCTGGATGCACCGGACCTCGTCAGATCCCCGTGAACCAGATTAATTCAGATGATAAACGCATATTAATGGAGTGTAACGGTGTGAACAAAGTAGTCTGCAGACTCGCTGAGAGATGGACACTGCCACAGACTTTTAATTTCAAGAAAAATATGTTGAATACTAAAAGTGAGAGCTGCTGTCAGTGTGAACAGGTGAACACACACAGTCCTTCACCTGCAATGTGGTGGGACGAGTCCAGGCTGAACACACTCAGACACGCTGCAGACAGACAGAGAGGCAGACAGACAGGCAAAGAGACAGGTGATCAATCATAAAGAGCCACAGACGTGGACAGACAGATCATTTTACAGCTACATACCCAAATATGTTGGAGATGGAGTCCAGCAGACCAGGAGGAGGCGGCTGGGAGAGTTTCTTACTGCACACATAAAAAATAAATTATATTTAGGGCTGTACTGAAGGATTCTTTATACATCCAAAGCTTCTTTTGAGTTTTTTTAATGAGGCTTCAAATTGTCATATTTTATGACGGCATCACCCTAAAGAAATTAAAATAAAGTGATTCATTGTCTTTTTCGTCTAACTTTTGAGGCTAAACTCCAACAAATATGGACGGAAGCAGAATATTTGGTTAGAAATGATTCCATCTTACAACACATTCCTATCTTTTGCACGCAGATTAAATATAATTTACATATAAAATACAGTAGTAGTAGTGGTCCTAAGATTGATCCCTGTGGAACACCACATTTACATATATTACAGTAATAGTGGTCCTAATGTTGATCCCTGTGGAACACTACATTTACATATGTTACAGTAGTAGTAGTAGTGGTCCCAAGGTTGATCCCTGTGGAACACCACATTTACATATATTACAGTAATAGTGGTCCTAAGGTTGATCCCTGTGGAACACCACATTTACATATGTTACAGTAGTAGTGGTCCTAAGAGTGATCTCTGTGGAACACCACATTTACATGTTACAGTAGTAGTGGTCCTGAGATTGATCCCTGTGGGACACCACATTTACATATATTACAGTAGTAGAGGTCCTAATGTTGATCCCTATGGAACACTACATTTACATATGTTACAGTAGTAGTGGTCCTAATGTTGATCCTGGTGGAACACAACATTTACATATATTACAGTAGTAGTGGTCCTGAGATTGATCCTTGTGGAACACCACATTTACATATGTTACAGTAGTAGTGGTGGTCCTAAGATTGATCCCTGTGGAACACCACATTTACATGTTACAGTAGTAGTGGTCCTAAGAGTGATCCCTGTGGGACACCACATTTACATATATTACAGTAGTAGAGGTCCTAATGTTGATCCCTATGGAACACTACATTTACATATGTTACAGTAGTAGTGGTCCTAATGTTGATCCTGGTGGAACACAACATTTACATATATTACAGTAGTAGTGGTCCTGAGATTGATCCTTGTGGAACACCACATTTACATATGTTACAGTAGTAGTGGTGGTCCTAAGATTGATCCCTGTGGAACACCACATTTACATGTTACAGTAGTATTGGTCCTGAGATTGGTCTCTGTGGAACACTACATTTACACATGTTACAGTAGTAGTGGTCCTAATGTTGATCCCTGTGGAACACCACATTTACATATGTTACAGTAGTAGTGGTCCTAATGTTGATCCCTGTGGAACACCACATTTACATATGTTACAGTAGTAGTGGTCCTAAGGTTGATCCCTGTGGAACACTACATTTACATATGTTACAGTAGTAGTGGTCCTAATGTTGATCCTGGTGGAACACCACATTTACATATATTACAGTAGTAGTGGTCCTAAGATTGATCCCTGTGGAACACCACATGTACATATATTACAGTAGTAGTGGTCCTAAGATTGATCTCTGTGGAACACCACATGTACATATATTACAGTAGTAGTGGTCCTAAGATTGATCCCTGTGGAACACCACATGTACATATACTACAGTAGTAGTGGTCCTAAGATTAACTTGTTTTAAGGGATAATAAATCCTGTTTTCAGCGAAGGGTCTCACCTGGGCGTCCTGCTGAGCGTCCTGCTCGGTGACGTCTCTCCGCCTCCCTTCCCTCCGTCCTCTGCCAGGACCTCGATGTCGTCGTCCCTGAGGACAGATAGGAGTCAGTTTGGACACAAAGCGTCTGCATTAACGTCAAAGAGGGGAAAGTGAAAGTACTAACGGGTCGATGGGCAGCGGCTCTTTGGCTGCGTCAGCCAGCTCCTTCTGCAGCTTGGCCTGTCTGCGTCTGAAACACAGCACACTGCAGCTGAATAACAGACAGAACCAGAAACCCCCCCACCCCACCCCCCACCCCTTTACTGACATCAAATGAGGCATTATGTTATTACATGTGTGCTGATCTGCTCCATGTCCAGATCTAAAGAGAAGTCTGGATGAAGCAGGGTCAAAGTGTTTCATGTTGTTCACATGTCAAAGGTTTGTACAGATTCTGGATCTGTCTTTGTATCACTCCATAAATCACTGAATCCTGTCAACACACAGAACTCTGTGCATCTCCTGCATGTAGTTAGTGTAGCGTGTATAACATGAGCTGTGAGTGACATGTGAACAAAGCCCTCTGCACAAAGCTTCAGAATATAGAGAGGAATGAAAGTGGAAAGTTTGGTGTATGCAAGTGCTACTGAAGTGGAGATTTCTGCTCAAGAGTGTGAGAAAAAGCTCCTTTAAAGATATGTATTGTAACATTCATACATGTTGTACACACTACAGGTGAACAGAGTCATACATGTTGTACACACTACAGATGAACAGGGTCAAACATGTAACTAACAGATATCAGCATGAAGCTTCCCCACTTCATGACTCACATCAACACAAGTTTATATTACAAGTGTTTAATATGTACATGAGGCATTATGTAATGTAGCTGTTGTTTAAATCTACACACACAGTTACAAACACACACTCTGGATGTGGATTTTGGCATTTTCTTTACACTAGACTGAACACCCCCAGGTGTCCCCCGCCTACCTGCTGTCCTTCTCGTTCTCTGCGTTCAGCTTGTTAGCCTCCTGAGCCTTCTCGGCCATCCAGCGGCTCACCAACTCCTGGTTGTCTTCGCTGGTTTTCCTGAGCTTCTCCTCCAGAGCAGAGAAGGTGATCTGCAGCGCATCATACTCGTCCTTCAGCGTCTGGTTTGCCCTCTCCAGGTCCTGCAGGGATAGGAAGTCACCGTCACCACCCTCCACAATAAAAGCATCTGAAACTACTGCGACAGGAACACAGGAGCGTCTCAGTCCTAGATTAATACTTATTTAACTGCTTTTATTAAATTCATTTTATTAACTATATAATATATAACTCGCCGGCGCAGTGAAGATGTTTTTAAAGGATAAACACCAACCAATAGGGACTGAAGCAGAGTATTTGTTTAAAAATGAAAACATCATATTTTAATAAAAGCCGACGTTGACATCAGACTGAAGGTCTCAGGTTGAAAACTATAGATCAGGCCCCGCCCCCCCCAGCCTCTCGCTCCGTGCTGATTGGTTCTGTTGGATGTCACTCATCATCACACTGAGGCTGCAGGTCTCTGCACAGACTCACTGTGATGTCACATCCTGTCTGTCAGCAGCGGCCGGGACCATCACTGCACGACTTGAGCACGATGGGAGCTGAGCGCTGCTGGGAGCCAGAGGCTGGCAGGAGAGGATTGTGGGTAATCAGACCTTTTACTTCTCATCACTGACCTTCATCACGTCTCTATTACAGTTTATATATAATTAGATTTTTTTTGAAAGGTTGGTAATGTATTGCTTTAAAAAGATCAGAAGTATCAGATTTGATGACATGTTTACAGACAGCAGTGTGCAGCTGTTGGAAATCTGATTTTGTGCAGAAGGTATTCCACAGGGCTCGATCCCGGGCCCAGTTCTGTTCACTCTGTCAGGTAAGGATTTACCTGCAGGAAGCTCCGCAGATCCCGACAGTCTCCCTCCAGGCCCGCTATCTGCTGCTGGTACTCCAACATCCTGAAACACACAGTGATGTTCATTAATTATGCAAACTACACACACACAAACATGCTGTGTGTGCGCACAGATACTGACTTGGCCTCGTTGATCTGGATCTCTTTGTCTTTCTGTTGAATCTGGTTGTTGAGTTCAATCACACTCTGAGCCAGCTGCAGGACGGACGGACACACACAAAACCGTTTAAAACAAATTAATTAAGAAAATGTAAACATTCATCAGTCAGCCATTAAAAACAGCCTGAAGCTGATGACCAGAGGAAATATCTATTTATCTGCACAAGATCCACAACAGTCAGAGCCGAACATAACGTTCTGTAAATATTAAAATACAAACTAAACTAAAAGGATGAACTCTATGAGCTGTGTGTGGCTGACCTCTCCTCGTTTCTTGTGCAGCTCTGTCAGCTCCTCCTGATGTTTGATTCTCATCTGAGACATTTCCTGCTGCAGGACGTCACCGCGGCTCGAGTCTGCAGCCGGACTGAGGGGACAGAGAGGATACCGGGTCAGAGAGGGCAACGGGTCAGAGGGACAGTACGTAGAGGTGCAGGACTCACCTGGACTCGTGTCCTCTCTGGGCGTCATATTTATCAGTCTGATATCTCTCCGAGAGGACAGCCTGCAGGTCTGACTTCTCCAGGAGACGGTTATCTGAGACACAGACAGGAAGAGAGACAGTCAGTATGTGAGACAGACAGTGAGACAGTCAGATATACACAGTATGTGAGGCAGACAGACTCACACTGGTGGATGATCTCCTCAAAGGCTTGTCTCTGAACTCTGTCTCGCAGCTTCAGCTGCTCTGAGACGTGTCTCTTCCAGGAACACTCCACCCGTCGCTCCGCCATGACCACCTGAGAGAGAGAGACAGACAGAGAGACAGACACACACAGACACAGAGAGAGAAAGAGAGAGCCACAGGGAGAGAGACACAGACACAGACAGAGCCACAGAGAGAGAAAGAGAGAGCCACACCGCGAGAGACACAGACACAGACACAGAGACAAACACATACAGATAGAGAGAGAGGGACACACATTTAAAAATTGTGGTTTTGTTTTTACAAAACAGTCAGTGTATGCATGGAAATGTTTCTTTTTAATTTCATTTTAAACGGTTATGTTCATTTTGCACTAAAGTTCTTAATTAAATGAGAAAATACTTTAATGTCAAATATTCACACAGGAATATACAAAATATCTTTACCAAGTGGTTATTCATAGACTATTTATTCATTGAAATACCAGAAAACCTGCTATATCCTCATATATCTTTATCCAGATATGAAAAGATGTACATCTGGTGTGTAATGCCTTTTATCTTTATAAATATCTATTAACGTGTTTTTATTTATTTCATCATTATTTATTTGTGTCTTATCTTTTGTATTTGTTATTGTGAACTGTATTCTCTTGATAATGACACGTGCCTTTTTAAATGGCGCACTAAAATAAAAACAAAATCGCATGTTTGGCAGCTGTTAGCGTTCTCTGTTAGCATGTGTTGCTAAAGGGAATCACAACAAACTGCGAGACACCCTAGCTAACATGCTAACGTGCTAACAGGGGCGGTCACTAATTATTAAATTAACAGCAAGAAGATAAACAACATGTCGGCACCTTCTTGTCTGTGTCCCCCGGTCAATGTGCGGTGTTTTCCGACTGTTTATCGGCTGTTTAACGGGACACACACACCCGTGACTCGACATGTTAGCAAGCTAACTTAGCCGCTAACCTCCGGAGCGCTTGTTTTAAAAAAATGATGTAAATTAAAACGTACACCATCTAACAGAGTCCCGGACTGTGGCTCTTCTCTCAGGACTCCCTGGTAACCCCGGTGGTGCTGTCTCACGGTGTTTCGGTGTTTAACGGTCCGGTTTCTCTTCCTTAACCGACATCAGCTTCTGCTGCCTCGCTCCAACTCGCCTCCATTTTGGCTCCGACCACACACTTCCTGGATAGTCGCGCCATAATGACGTCAGGCCAGTGATTATTTTTTCTTTGTCAGATCTTTATTAGCATTTCACCACAGTACAATACATATTAAACACTCAGTTTGTAATGTTCTGCCACTAGAAGTGTCTCAACCCAAACATTAAGAAAATATGGAAGTAAAAAATAAGGTATTTAGGAGTTGGGATATTTTAACTTAACTACTTGAATTACCTCTGTGTAATAATAAAATAAAGCATAGAAAGGCATTTAAAAGAGCAGCAAAATAATAAAGTTATGTTTCCAGATTCTGATTCTAAATTCAATCACAAGTCAAAAACATATTTTCATGTTGACTATGAGAACAGAATATATTAAAATACACATATTATATATCCCTGGGGATCAGTAAAGTCTAATATTATTTTTTTAGTAGTTATTATAGTAAATATTTCTGCTACATATGACTTCAAATATCAGCTGCTTGTGTTTCTGTGAATATAGATATAATATATAAGATATAATATAGATAAAAATATGGACTTTAAAACGAGTAGATGAGGTGTTAAAGTTTTATTCAAACACAGAAAACACTTTTTTACATAATCACAGTAACATTAAATCAAATTAAATCAATCACAAAGAATATTAAACTTATTAAGAATTTTGCATGTAACATTAAACTCCTCTGTAATAACAATAAAAACAGTTTATTAATCAATAAATTACTAATCCATCAATAAAATAAAGTATTCAGCAGTTTAACATTAAACACTTGAGTCATGTTGCATGGTGGGAAACGTAGGCTCCAGTTAATCAAAGCGGTTAATGATTTGTTGTTAATTTACTTCCTGATTTCAGCACGGTGCCCTGCAACATAGTAACTTCTTAAAAACATTTAACTCATATAATATAAAAAGTGAGTAAACCTCCATTTTAAGACTTAATATTGCTGATTTAGTCAAAGTGCAGGAAACACAAAGTTATACAGTTCACAATGATTAAAAGAAAAACACACATAGAAACTAAAATAATAATTGGAGGTGTTACGTAATAAATGAATTTAAATTAGGGCTGAACAATTTATCATATTTGATCTAAATTACAATATTTCCTGCTGCAACTTTTAAAATCGCAGAAGACGCACTATTTGTTAAAAAGGCAAAATATACGTCATATTATCATTTTAAATATAAGTCTCGGCCTACACATCGTATTCAAACATCAGATTCTCACTGGAAATCACACAATGATAGATTTTATATATTATGAGAGAAATTATGTAAAATGATCATCCCCTCAAATTGTAAATCACATTGAAATTGCAATATCAGTCCAAAAGAATCACAATTTAATGTTTTTTCCAAATCGTTCAATTTAAAGTGATTTAATGAAACATTTCTGTTTCCTAATTTATCATTAAATCAACGTTAACAACCAGCTAAAGTACAGAAATCAAATGAGATAATCCAGATTAAAACAGTGTTATTAAAAATAATCCAGATTATAAATCAGACCCTGGCCTCAGGCTTTGTCTGGTTTGGGGCTCTCTGGGACGGTCAGAGACTCCAGAGAAGATTGTTCGTCAGGAAGCAGCCCCTCCTTATCACTGCAGACAGGGACACATATCATTAATAATAACAACAGCATGTGTTCATTCATATATTCATATGTCGAAAAACTGTTGTTGTTGTGCTTTAATTAACAGAGCCGGGTGAATGTTACCTGATGGAAGACAGACGGCGGGAAAGACCGTGACGTCTAAGCGTGATGATGACGAGCGTCGCCAGCAGCAGAACTGAGATGGCCGCAAGAGTGACGAAGAGGAAGACGGCTGTGAGAGAAAAGACATGGGTGTCATTAAACACGGGTATCGTTGTGGTATCCTTACAAGCGGGATACACGGGTATCATGAAGTTGAAGTTCAAGGATGGGATTGATGGATGATGATAACATTTGGAGGAAACGTGTTATTTAATGTCAGATTGTTGTTTATATATCTGCTGAAATATCTCCTGCAGATTCTCTACCATTAAACAAGTCCGTCAGAGTCCGTTTCCTCCTTTCAATCTAGCATCGAAGGAATAATAATTAACAAGGGAAACTCGTTTCAAATACTTCAGAGTAAAAACTGACCTGCAGTCCAGCGGTCCCGAGGTTTTCCACGAGTGTCAAAGGAGCCTGGAGAATAATACACACAGTAGTATTATCATCATCATCATCATCATCATCATCATCATCATCATCATCATCATCATCATCATCATCATTCACACACACACACACACACACCAGCTCGGCTGCAGCGGCTCATGCACTCCTCCGCGGCACTATAGCGGTTCTGGTTGCCCCGACAACCACCATAAAAGAATGGCCGACAGGTGGCGGTGTTTGGGTCGTAGTAGAACATGGGAAAGGCGGCACGGCAGGGACCGGGGTCAGATGTCGCCATACAGGAGTCTGCATTAAATAACCGAAACATATGTTAGTAAAACATTGTGAAAAATAAGGTAAAAGTACATTTACTGGTTTTATTTCCTCCCAGCACTGAATGTTTACTTTAGTTTTCTTTATATTTTGTACCTTTGTATTCCTTAGAAACTTCATCAACATCAGCGACTTTCTTGGAGGAACGAAGCACTTTGACTGCAGGAAGAGACACAGGTGTGTTACTCACCTGAACGTACCTGTACAGACAAGTGTGGTACTCACCTGTACAGACACAGACAGGTGTGGAACTCACCTGAACAGGTATCCATGCAGCTCTCCTCGCTGACGTAGTTGTTGCGGTTTCCTCTGCAGCCTCCGTAGATGAAGGTTTGACAGCTTCCTGATTTACTGTTGTAGTACCATTGCTGTAACGCCGCTCTGCAGGGACCCACCTGAGGCTCCGCCCCACAGAGCTCTGATTGGACAACACCAGAGACGGGTCACATTTACCTGTTCATCTTCAGGTAGCTTTTCTTATGGTGGGGTTTCTCTTTTAGCAGACAGTAAGAATGTTTATTAAACTGTCTCCTTCACATTTAGATGTTTTTATAGAAAATGTACGAATATTTAAAGAACGTTTCAATATAAAATAAGATCACACTCCAGTAAGACTCCACAGAAGGAAAACTGATCATTTATTTTGCAAGTGAAAACTTTATATATCCACTTATACTTTATAGATGTACTTGGATTTACATTTTTACTTATACTTTATATATGTTTATATTAATGAAGCCACCCAGAAAGTCCTGATCTGTTGCTTTGGTTCAGAAATTTCTTTAACACCTGTTTTATGTTCATTAGAGGACATCTACAACCGACAACAATATGTGCAACTGAGTAACCACAGGTCCAGGTGTTCTCCTGTTTCACGGGGTGTCCCCCAGGGGTCAGTATTGGGTCCACTATTGTTCATCATCTACCTCCTTCCTCTTGGCACAATCCTCCGCCACCACAATGTCCACTTTCACTGTTATGCCGACAACACTTAGGTCTACATTTCTACAAAACCCACCACTGCCCTCCCCCCCACATCCCTCACCACTACATCACAACCCGCTTCAACCCGAATCTACTTCCTGCTTTCTTGCTGTGCGGACGCTTCTCTGCTTGCTCTTGCCCCTGCTTACCTCTGCTTGCATCTTTCTGCTAATATTAATTTAATTTTCATGGATATGCCCCCCTGCACAGACTGCCGTGGACATCTACAGAAGATTGCAGTACTTCAGGCAAAGATATTTCATCTAGAAGAGAAGGATACAACAATACAATGGACCCCAAAGGTGAAGCTACAGCTTGCCCCATGGAGAACAGTCACGTCTGGAATAAGCGTGGAGCAGGACTTAAAGCCACCCCTAACAAACTAGAAGAACCCGACTTGACAGAAAGAGACTGGCCCCCGTTGCCATCATACCGGCAACGGCTCACATCAACCCCCGCTGCGCAACCGTGGATTGTAGCAGTAAGCACGGCAAGGAATGCCCCAGCTCGCCTGTCAGTCCCGCGCCGTTCGGGCAGAACGAGACGTAGAGGACCGCAGAAGCTGACAGAGGACGATCAGCGGATCACTGAGCAAACAGCGGATCGAGGATGTGCGCCGAATAGAGGACCACAGATCACTGAGCCAGCAACGCTAATTATCGGCGACTCTACTGTATCAGCCATCAACATTAACGGTAAGAAAGATACCAAAACATACTGCTTCCCTGATGAAATGATCTGTGACATAACAGAAAAACTTACTGAAATGCTGTCTGTCCACAAATATGTGAACAAGGTTATTATCCATGCAGGGAATAATGATATCTCAAGGGGAGAAACGGAAACACTAAAACGTGACTTTACTGAACTGCTAAAGGTTGTAGGCTCTAAAGACATTGAAACATACATCAGTGGTCCCATCCCACCAGCCAGGTCAGGAGTGAATCGTTTTAGCAGAATTTTGGGGCTCAGCAGGTGGCTATCAGTTGCCTGTCCCCTGCACAAAGTGAACTTTATTGACAACTTCAATCTGTTCTGGCAGCGTAGAGGCTTTTTTGGAAGAAATGGACTTTCTCTCAACAGATCTGGAGAAAAAAAACTGTTCGCTTCCAATATAGATCACGCCATTAGCCACCCAACTTTGGCTAAATGCAAGGAGACACCATCCCCCACACCACCAGATAACCACCATGATGACGTCCAAACAACTGCAGCGAGTGACCTTGCTGCAGTACCAGCCACAACAAGCCTGCACACCAAGGACCCCAGTCCCTCAACTCCACCGACAGACATAGATGAAGTTGAAATTTTGTGGAGTAGCACTGAGACACCCTCCCCCCTCCCTCCCCCTCTTCCTCTCCCTTCCTCCCTTTTAGCGACAGGATGAACAAATTGGTGAAAGGTGGTCTTAAACTGACACCTCAAATAACCCCCCGCTCAAAACCATCATACCCCACCATCATCCCCCATTCTTCTCCCCCCTCCCAGACGTCCCCCGCACCTCCCCCTCGGCTTATGCCAAAAGCCTGCTCATGGACACTCAAGGACATCACACCCCAAACTGGTCATGCCGTTCCTGTCTTGACTACTACCAGACTACATAATCAGCGCTCAGCACGCACTGGTTATCTTAGATATATCAGTGCACAGCCAGGACCGGCTTTGACTCCTGTCACAGACTCCCTGCAGCTGAAAGTGGCTCTTCTGAATGTCAGATCACTGGCTACCAAATCTTTTTTGATTAATGATATGATAGTTCAAAAGAACTTGCACTGTATGTTTCTAGTTGAGACCTGGTTAAACAACATTCCTGGTGTGGCAACACTGACTGAGACGTGTCCTCCAAACTATAAATACTACCAGGCAGTCAGGCAAAATAGGAAAGGTGGAGGGATTGCCGCCATCTTATCAGCGTCGCTTGTATGTAATGACATTGACCTGGGTGAATTTACATCATTTGAATATCTTGCTATTGAGCTTAAATCAGAATTATCTTTGCCCATCATCAAATTGTACAGGCCACCAAAATATTCAGCACTATTTCTAGAGGAATTCTCAGAGCTGATTTCGCTCAGCATCACTAGATGTGAAAGAATAATCCTGCATGGAGACCTAAATATTCACGTAAATAAGAAGAATGATCCCAAGACTATTGTACTTGAAAAGTTACTAGACAGCTATGATCTAAAACAAAATATCAGTGAACCCACTCATCAGCATGGTAACACACTAGACTTAGTGATAACGACAAGGCTGGACATCGATAAGGTCTCAGTAATCGAATTACCAATATCTGACCATCACTGTGTGTTTTTTGATGCTAACCTACTCTTAACAAAGACCAAAAGAGAGACAATGGTCAAAAAAAGAATACTAGATGACACAGCAGAGGAAACATTCTCTAACATCATGAGATCATTTGAGCCATGCTCAGACTGCTCCTTAAATCTCATGGTTGAAAATCTAAACAACACCTTGTCATCTACCCTGGATATTGTTGCTCCATTAAAGGTAAAAAAGAAATCCACTGACAGAATCTCCCCATGGTTAAACAACAGCAATGTTACTCAGACTAAGAGGACTTGTAAAGCAGCTGAACGAAGATGGAAGAAAACTAAGCTCACACTTAACCATGATATCTACAAAGAATCCATGGCTGCCTATGGTAAAGCAATGCAGCTGGCAAGAAAGGATTACTTTTCTAAGATTGTCACAGAGAATGTTGGAAATTCTAGAATACTATTCTCGACTATTAACCAACTACTGAACACTGCCCCCACCCCTCCGCAGTCCTCTGCAAGTGTGAAGAACTCATATTGTTCCTCAATAATAAAATAACTTCAATCAGAGCCAGCATCACTTATGATGCAGACACAGAGAACATCTGAAAACATTGTGATGTAACCATGGGAACATTCACCTGCATCACATTAACTGAGCTTCATAAAACTGTGATGGAATGTAACTCCTCCACCTCTTGTGTTGACCCGATACCTAAAGCATTCTTTAAGCGGATATTCGACAGCATTTCAAGTCACGTCCTAAATATTATAAACACGTCTCTTCTAACGGGCATCTTCCCAGACGTCTTCAAAACAGCCGTTATAAAACCCTTGCTAACCTAGACAGTAATACGCTGATCAACTATAGGCCAATATCTAACCTTCCATTCATCAGCAAAATACTAGAAAAAATTGTCTTGGTCCAAATAAACTCCTTTCTTAAAGAAAACAACATCCTGGAGGAATTTCAATCAAGCTTCAGAGCATGCCACAGCACCGAAACTGCTCTGACTAAAATAATTAGTGACCTCAGACTAAACTCTGATACAAACAAGGTCTCAATTCTTATCCTGCTAGACCTGAGCGCAGCATTTGACACGATCGACCATGACATCCTAATTAATAGTCTTGAAAAACTGGTTGGTCTTTCTGACTGTATTAAACTGGTTCAGAACATATATCAAAGGAAGAAAGTATTTTGTCAGGCTTGGAGATCATGTGTCAGAGAAGCATGATGCCCACATTGGAGTTCCACAAGGGAGCTGCCTCGGTTCTGTTCTCCCTATACATGCTACCACTGGGGGACATCTTAGAGAACACAATGTGTGCTTCCATAGCTACGCGGATGACACACAACTGTACATCTCTGCTGAACCAAATGATACTACAGCTATTAACTCCATCACCACCTGACCTGTCTGTCAGCAATACATAAATGGATGAGCAATAATTTCTTAAAATTAAATGAGAACAAAACTGAAGTCCTACTCGTAGGTCCTGTAACAAAAAGAGAGATGATGCTGAATAACATGGGGAAACTTACTCCTTTGATTAAACCTGAAGTCACAAGTCTTGGTGTTATCATAGACTCAGATCTAAGCTTTAAATCCCACATAAACAAGGTGACAAAAACATCATTCTTCCACCTTAGAAATATAGCTAACATCAGACAATTTATCAATCAAAAGGATGCTGAGAAACTAATCCATGCTTTTATCTCAAGCCGACTCGATTACTGTAATGCACTCTTGCACACAACGGAGAGACTTCAGCTCATCCAAAACGCTGCAGCGAGGCTGCTGACTAGAACCAAGAGGAGAGACCACATCAGTCCAGTGTTAGCTGCTCTACACTGGCTTCCAGTAACTCTTAGAATTGATTTTAAGGTCCTCCTTCTTGTATACAAAGCCCTAAACGGAACCGCACCAAGTTACACTGCCAACTCTCTAATAAATGATGTGCCCCCAAGAACATTACGATCATCCACTACTGGTTTATTAAATGTTCCCAGAAACATCCAAAAGAAAATTGGGGATGCAGCCTTTAGCAATTATGCACCAAAGCTATGGAACACTTTACCTGCAGACATTAGGGAGGCAAGCTCGCTCAATATCTTCAAAAGTAAACTAAAAACATATCTCTTTACTTTAGCCTTTTAATAGTGATATTTTATATCTCTTTACTTTAGCCTTTTAATGGTGATATTTTATATATTTTTATCTTAGCCACTTTAAACTAATTTAAATGATTTCATACATTTTTAAGCTTGGTTTTCCTGAAGGAGGATCATTTAGTGTTGAGGAAGTAAGAAAAGTAAGGTTGAGAGAGCAAGAGGAAAAAGTAATGTCAAAGAGAAAGATTAAATCTGAAGCGTTGAAAACAATGGAAGAACATAAAGACAGTTTATGTTATGGGAGAAGGAAGCAGAGAACAGGGAGAGGAAGAAAGTATGTAGATTATTTGCAAAGACAAATATAGATGAAAGTACAGACAAAGGGATTATGAAAATGTCAAAGAATGTGTAAAGGCTGCTATTTTATCTGCTATTTTAATTCAGCTATTTTTATACAATTTTAATTCTGCTACATTATATTATTTTAATTCTGCAATCTTATCTGCTATGTTATACTATTTTATACTATTTTAATTCGGCTATTTTTATAATGGTACTTCAGACTCATTTACATCTACACTGTGATTATTGTACTGTAAATGTTCTTATTCTGTCCTTGTACTAATTGTTATGTTTTTTGCTATGAAGCACTTTGGGCTGCAATTCTTGTATGAAAGGTGCTCTACAAATAAAGCATATTATTATTATTATTATCAAATCCTCTGAACACATCACCCCCATTCTCCTGAAACTTCACTGTTCAATCGCGGATCAACTACAAAAACCTTCTGCTCACCTACAAAGCCCTTCACAAACTCGCCCCCACCTACCTATCTGACCTCCTTCAGGAGTATACCCCCTCCTGCTTCCTCCACTCATCCTCAGCTGGTCTACTGACGATCCCCACATCACACCTCATCACCATGGGGGCCTTCAGCTGCACTGCTCCCAGGCTCTGGACCTCCGTCCCTCCACACATCCGACAGTCCAAAACTATTACAACACTCAAGTCCCAACTCAAAACTCACCTGTTCAAACTGGCCTACTCTCTGTAGTCTCCATCATCCTGTGTCCCCCCCCCCCCCCCCCCTCTTCTCTTTCTTGTTTCTTCCTGTATCTCAACCATATCTCTGGTTCTGTTTGTCTGCTCTCCCTTCCAATGTTCTGCTGTTTTTATCTCTTGTATTTTGTACAGTGTCTTTGGGTGTCTTGAAAGGCGCCTCCAAATAAAATGTATAATTATTATTAAATAAATATTATTCTATTTCATTAATCTAGTTTTTATTTCATGCTGTTTTACTACTATTAGTTATTATAGCTTTTAAGTCCATTTTTACTACATATATAATTTGCATTGTCTTGTGTGCATTGATCTCAAATTGTTAAATAGTTTTTGTCTTTCCTGTATTCACGTGTGAAGTAATAAACTCACAGCAGTAAATGTAAATAAGAATCAAACAGGGGAATAAAAACATACCAGCGAAGTCTTCAGCAGACATTTCTGTAGAAGAGAAGAAGAAAAACTCACACATTACACAACAGCAGCCAGAAGAAACTAATTCATTAGTATTACAGTATATTAAACTCTTCCTACCGCTGGAGGTGCCGCTCAGCCTTTCACTGAAAAACTTCTTCCAAAGAAGAAAATAATAATAAAAATTTCAAGATGACGTCTTCATGTTACCTTTCTCCTGAGGGGGGGTGGACTCTGAGGGAGCAGGTTCAGACTCAACGGGACCTTCAGCATCTGGAGAGATTTCTACAGTTATTACTACAGTTATTACTAGTTATCACTACAGTTATTACTACAGTTATTACTAGTTATCACTACAGTTATTACTACAGTTATCACTAGTTATCACTACAGTTATTACTAGTTATCACTACAGTTATTACTACAGTTATTACTAGTTATCACTACAGTTATCACTAGTTATCACTAGTTATCACTACAGTTATTACTAGTTATCACTACAGTTATTACTACAGTTATCACTAGTTATCACTACAGTTATTACTACAGTTATCACTACAGTTATTACTACAGTTATCACTAGTTATTACTACAGTTATCACTAGTTATTACTACAGTTATCACTATAGTTATTACTACAGTTATCACTAGTTATTACTACAGTTATCACTAGAGTTATCACTACAGTTATTACTACAGTTATCACTACAGTTATTACTAGTTATCACTACAGTTATCACTACAGTTATCACTACAGTTATCACTAGTTATTACTACAGTTATTACTACAGTTATCACTACAGTTATTACTACAGTTATCACTAGTTATTACTACAGTTATTACTACAGTTATCACTAGTTATCACTACAGTTATTACTAGTTATCACTACAGTTATTACTACAGTTATCACTAGTTATCACTACAGTTATCACTAGTTATCACTACAGTTATTACTACAGTTATTACTACAGTTATCACTAGTTATCACTACAGTTATTACTAGTTATCACTACAGTTATTACTAGTTATCACTACAGTTATCACTACAGTTATCACTACAGTTATCACTAGTTATCACTACAGTTATTACTACAGTTATCACTACAGTTATTACTACAGTTATCACTAGTTATTACTACAGTTATTACTACAGTTATCACTACAGTTATCACTACAGTTATTACTAGTTATCACTACAGTTATTACTAGTTATCACTACAGTTATTACTAGTTATCACTACAGTTATTACTACAGTTATTACTACAGTTATTACTACAGTTATCACTAGTTATCACTACAGTTATTACTAGTTATCACTACAGTTATTACTAGTTATCACTACAGTTATTACTAGTTATTACTACAGTTATTACTACAGTTATCACTACAGTTATTACTACAGTTATCACTAGTTATTACTACAGTTATCACTATAGTTATTACTACAGTTATCACTACAGTTATTACTACAGTTATCACTAGTTATTACTACAGTTATCACTATAGTTATTACTACAGTTATCACTATAGTTATTACTACAGTTATCACTACAGTTATCACTAGTTATTACTACAGTTATCACTACAGTTATCACTAGTTATTACTACAGTTATCACTACAGTTATCACTAGTTATTACTACAGTTATCACTACAGTTATCACTAGAGTTATCACTAGAGTTATTACTACAGTTATCACTACAGTTATTACTACAGTTATCACTACAGTTATCACTACAGTTATTAATAGTTATCACTACAGTTATCACTACAGTTATTACTAGTTATCACTACAGTTATCACTACAGTTATCACTACAGTTATCACTAGTTATTACTACAGTTATCACTACAGTTATCACTAGTTATTACTACAGTTATCACTACAGTTATTACTACAGTTATCACTACAATTATCACTACAGTTATTACTACAGTTATCACTACAGTTATTACTAGTTATCACTACAGTTATTACTACAGTTATCACTAGTTATTACTAGTTATCACTACAGTTATTACTACAGTTATCACTACAGTTATTACTACAGTTATTACTACAGTTATTACTACAGTTATCACTAGTTATCACTACAGTTATTACTAGTTATCACTACAGTTATTACTACAGTTATCACTACAGTTATTACTACAGTTATCACTACAGTTATTACTAGTTATTACTACAGTTATTACTACAGTTATTACTACAGTTATCACTACAGTTATCACTATAGTTATTACTACAGTTATCACTACAGTTATCACTACAGTTATCACTACAGTTATTACTACAGTTATTACTACAGTTATTACTAGTTATCACTACAGTTATCACTACAGTTATCACTACAGTTATTACTACAGTTATTACTACAGTTATTACTAGTTATCACTACAGTTATCACTACAGTTATTACTAGTTATCACTAGTTATCACTACAGTTATCACTACAGTTATTACTACAGTTATCACTACAGTTATTACTACAGTTATCACTACAGTTATTACTACAGTTATCACTACAGTTATTACTACAGTTATTACTAGTTATCACTACAGTTATTACTAGTTATCACTAGTTATCACTACAGTTATCACTACAGTTATTACTACAGTTATTACTAGTTATCACTACAGTTATCACTACAGTTATTACTAGTTATCACTAGTTATCACTACAGTTATCACTACAGTTATTACTACAGTTATCACTACAGTTATTACTACAGTTATCACTACAGTTATCACTACAGTTATCACTACAGTTATCACTAGTTATTACTACAGTTATCACTAGAGTTATCACTACAGTTATCACTAGAGTTATCACTACAGTTATCACTACAGTTATCACTAGTTATTACTACAGTTATCACTACAGTTATCACTACAGTTATTACTACAGTTATCACTACAGTTATCACTACAGTTATTAATAGTTATCACTACAGTTATCACTAGTTATTACTACAGTTATTACTACAGTTATCACTACAGTTATTACTACAGTTATCACTACAGTTATTACTACAGTTATCACTACAGTTATTACTACAGTTATTACTAGTTATCACTACAGTTATCACTACAGTTATTACTAGTTATCACTAGTTATCACTACAGTTATCACTACAGTTATCACTACAGTTATTACTAGTTATCACTACAGTTATCACTACAGTTATTACTAGTTATCACTAGTTATCACTACAGTTATCACTACAGTTATTACTACAGTTATCACTACAGTTATTACTACAGTTATCACTACAGTTATCACTAGTTATTACTACAGTTATCACTAGAGTTATCACTACAGTTATTACTACAGTTATCACTACAGTTATCACTACAGTTATTAATAGTTATCACTACAGTTATCACTACAGTTATTACTAGTTATCACTACAGTTATCACTACAGTTATCACTACAGTTATCACTACAGTTATCACTAGTTATTACTACAGTTATCACTACAGTTATCACTAGTTATTACTACAGTTATCACTACAGTTATTACTACAGTTATCACTACAATTATCACTACAGTTATTACTACAGTTATCACTACAGTTATTACTAGTTATCACTACAGTTATTACTACAGTTATCACTAGTTATTACTAGTTATCACTACAGTTATTACTACAGTTATTACTACAGTTATTACTACAGTTATTACTACAGTTATCACTAGTTATCACTACAGTTATTACTAGTTATCACTACAGTTATTACTACAGTTATCACTACAGTTATTACTACAGTTATCACTACAGTTATTACTAGTTATTACTACAGTTATTACTACAGTTATTACTACAGTTATTACTACAGTTATCACTAGTTATTACTACAGTTATCACTATAGTTATTACTACAGTTATCACTAGTTATTACTACAGTTATCACTACAGTTATCACTACAGTTATCACTACAGTTATTACTACAGTTATTACTACAGTTATTACTAGTTATCACTACAGTTATCACTACAGTTATTACTAGTTATCACTAGTTATCACTACAGTTATCACTACAGTTATTACTACAGTTATCACTACAGTTATTACTACAGTTATCACTACAGTTATTACTACAGTTATCACTACAGTTATTACTACAGTTATTACTAGTTATCACTACAGTTATCACTACAGTTATTACTAGTTATCACTAGTTATCACTACAGTTATCACTACAGTTATTACTACAGTTATTACTAGTTATCACTACAGTTATCACTACAGTTATTACTAGTTATCACTAGTTATCACTACAGTTATCACTACAGTTATTACTACAGTTATCACTACAGTTATTACTACAGTTATCACTACAGTTATCACTACAGTTATCACTACAGTTATCACTAGTTATTACTACAGTTATCACTAGAGTTATCACTACAGTTATCACTAGAGTTATCACTACAGTTATCACTACAGTTATCACTAGTTATTACTACAGTTATCACTACAGTTATTACTACAGTTATTACTACAGTTATCACTACAGTTATCACTACAGTTATCACTAGTTATTACTACAGTTATCACTACAGTTATTACTACAGTTATCACTACAGTTATCACTAGTTATTACTACAGTTATCACTAGTTATTACTACAGTTATCACTACAGTTATTACTACAGTTATCACTACAGTTATCACTGCAGTTATTACTACAGTTATCACTACAGTTATCACTAGTTATTACTACAGTTATTAGTGAGTCTTACTTGAAACGAAGGAGAGAGCCCGTCGAGAAGCTTTGGCAGGAAGAAGCGGCGCAGGAGTCGACTCATCAGGGAGGACTACGCACACACACAATGTTAAATTAAGGACGTTATACGTTAAAATATAAATGTCGTTATATAATATTATATAATGTTAAAATAATAATTACTTTAAAATATTAATATAATGATGTTAAATGATGTTAATGTAATGTCAATATAAAGTTAAAATAATGTTTTTGTATAATGTTGTTATACATGTGTACCCGTGTCTGAACAGGGAGTGCCGTTAGTTTGTCAGTTTAAGTTGCTTCACTTGCTGCTTTCTAATTCCTGTAAGTGACCAAGTGACATTCATTACAACACACACACACACACACAACAGAAAAGGATTAATCCTACACTAAAAATAGTCCCTAACAAACGCACTTCTTCCTGTGTGGTGTGTGTTTAAGGTGTGTGCAGGATCAGAGTTCACACAACCGGTCTGACCACAGGTCTGTGTGTGTATGTGTGTATGCGTGTGTGTGTGTGTGTGTGTGTGTGTGTGTGTGTGTGTGTGACCTGTGGCTCCGCTGCAGGCCTCCTCACACTTCTCCTGACTCTGGAAGTTGTTGCTGTTGGCCTCACAGCCTCCGTACGTGAAGCTCCTGCAGCTCTGGTTGGACACGTCGTAGTAAAACCTTGTGAAGGCTGCGCGACACGAACCTACCTTCACCGGCAGCCGACAGCGGACTGCAGGAGGAAAACAGTTCACGTCACACTGACGATCAAAAAAGTCTTTATGCCTCCACAGAGTGAGAACGACACCAACACGTCTCAATCTGATGGAAATAATAAAAGTTTAATTCTGATCCAGAGCTCCAGATAACAAGCCGAGATCATGAAAACATAATTAAAATAAACACCACCGTTGCAAAAGTGCAACTAAATCGAAACATTAAATGTGGGCTCTTAAACATCAGATCTTTATCAACGAAAGCTGGATTGGTAAATGATTTAATATCAGATAATAAGATTGATTTATTGTGTCTCACTGAAACCTGAGACATGAAGAATATGTCTAAATGAATCCGCTCCACCTGGTCATATTAATACTCATGTTCCTCGAGACTCAAACCTCTTCATCAATCCTAAGCCTAAACTAAACTATAACTCTTTTGAAAGCCTTGTTCTTACGCTCTCAAACCCAACATGGAAAACAATAAAGCCAGTTTTATTAGTTACTGTGTACCGCCCTCCTGGTCCGTATTCTGAAGTTCTATCTGAATTCTCAGAGTTTTTATCAAGTTTAGACCTTAAAACAGATAAAGTAATTATTGTAGGTGACTTTAATATTCATGTGGATGTTGATAGTGACAGCATTAATAATGCATTTATCTCAATATTAGATTCACTGGGTTCAGTCAGAATGTACATGAACCAACTCACTGTTTAAACCACACTCTGGACCTTGTTCTGGGATATGGTGTTGAAAATTGAAAGTGTATCAGTGTGTCCACATAATCCTCTTTTATCAGAACATTTTAATAACTTCTGAAGTCCTGTTACTGGACTACAAGCCAGCAGGCAGAACATCCTACGCTCGATGTTTATCTGAAAGTGCTGTGACTAAATTTAAGGAAGTGATTCCATCAGCACTTAATTCAATACCAGGACTCAACATCAATATAACAGAGGACTCCAATGCTAACTTTAGTCCCTCCCACATTAATCATCTTGTTGATAGCGCTGCAGCCTCACTGCGAATAACACTCGACTCTGTCGCTCCTCTAAAGAAGAAGATCATAAAACAGAAAAAGAAAGCTCCGGCTTAATTTACAAATCCGCAAACTAAAACAAAAGTCGAGAAATCTTGAAAGTAAATGGCGTTCCACTAAATTGGAAGAATCTCGTTTAGTCTGGTTAGATCATCTTAAAACGTATAAGAAGACTCTCCGTAATGCAGAGCAGCTTATTACTCTTCCTTAATAGAAGAAAATAAGAACAACCCCAGGTTTCTGTTCAGCACTGAGGCTGACAGAGAGCCACAGCTCTACAGAGCCTTCTATTCCTATATCTCTCAGTAGTGACGACTTCATGAGCTTCTTTAACCATAAAATTATAATTATTAGAGACTAAATTAATCTCCTCCTGACCTCAATCAGTAATGACTTAACTTCAACCTCCAGAACCTTAAAAACATCTGTAACTCCTGAAATATATCTAGACTGTTTTACTCCAATCAACCTTAACCAACTAACTTCAACAATCTCATCATCTAAGCATCAACCTGTCTTTTAGACCCGATTCCAACTAAACAGTTTAAAGAAGTTTTACCCTTAATTAACACCTCGTTATTAAATATGATCAACCTGTCTCTATTATCTGGCTACGTACCACAATCCTTTAAAGTAGCTGTAATAAAACCACTTCTTAAAAAGCCTAGTCTTGATCCAGAGGTTTTAGCCAACTATAGGCCGATATCTAACCTTCCCTTTCTCGCTAAGATCCTTGAGAAAGCAGTCGCAAAACAGTTATGTGATTTTTTACATAATAATAGTTTATTTGAGGTTTTTCCAATCTGGATTTAGAGTTCATCATAGCACAGAGACGGCACTGGTGAAAGTTACCAATGACCTAATGGCATCAGACAAAGGACTTGTCTCTGTTCTTGTCTTGTTAGACCTCAGTGCTGCTTTCCACACTGTTGATCATGACATTCTACTACAGAGACTGGAACATTGTGTTGGCATAAAAGGAACCGCACTAAGCTGGTTCAAGTCCTATTTATCTGAGCGATCTCAATTTGTACTTGTTAACGATAAATCCTCCATGACAGCCAAAGTCAGTCTTGGAGTTCCGCAGGGTTCTGTACTTGGACCGATTCTATTCACCTTATATATGCTTCCTTTGGGCAATATTATAAGGAACCACTCTATAAACTTTCATTGTTATGCGTATGATACCCAATTATATCTATCAATTAAACCAGACGAAACCAATCAATTGGCTAAACTTCAAGCCTTAAGGACATAAAAACTTGGATGTCTAGCAACTTTTTGATGTTAAACACAGACAAAACTGAAGTTATTATACTTGGCCCTAAATGCCTCCGAAACGCATTTTCTAATGACATAGAAGCTCTGGATGGCATTAATTTGGCCTCCAGCACCACTGTAAGGAATCTTGGCGTAAGGGATCTTTGATCAGGATTTGTCTTTTAACTCCCACATAAAACAAATCTCAAGGACTGCCTTCTTTCATCTACGTAACATTGCAAAAATAAGACACATCCTCAAAATGATGCAGAAAAACTAGTCCATGCATTTGTTACTTCAAGGCTGGATTACTGCAACTCATTGTTATCAGGTTGTCCCAAAAAGTCTCTTAAGACTCTTCAGTTGATCCAAAATGCAGCGGCACGTGTATTGACAAGAACAAGGAAACGGGATCATATTACTCCTGTATTAGCTGCTCTGCACTGGCTCCCGGTAAAATACAGAATAGAATTCAAAATCCTTCTCCTGACTTACAAATCAATTAATGGTCAGGCTCCAGCATATCTTAAAGATCTCATAGTACCTTATAAACCAACTAGAGCATTGCGCTCCCAGACTGCAGGGTTACTTGTAGTTCCTAGAGTCTCTAAGAGTACAATGGGAGCCAGAGCCTTCAGCTATCAAGCTCCTCTCCAGTGGAACCAGCTTCCAGTTTGTGTTCGGGAGACAGACACACTCTCCACATTTAAGAGCAGGCTAAAGACTTTCCTTTTTGAGGAAGCTTATAGTTAGGGCTGGCTCAGGTTT
The DNA here is from genome assembly GCF_900634415.1 of Cottoperca gobio. Lineage (NCBI taxonomy): Eukaryota > Metazoa > Chordata > Actinopteri > Perciformes > Bovichtidae > Cottoperca > Cottoperca gobio. The sequence continues at coordinate 39,215 of NW_021166883.1, read as the reverse complement.
GCCCTGGATCAGCCCCTAGTTATGCTGCTATAGGCTTAGACTGCCGGGGGACACCTCCATGCTCTCTTCCTTCTCTTCCTCTCTCCTCCCCTCCCTCTCTCTTCTTCTCCCTCTCTATCTGTATGCATTTATGTAAATGTATGTTACTAACTCATCATCGGGGGTATCATCCCCGGAGTTTCTGTCTCTCATGTGGCAGGTTGCCACTGATAAAGTTTACGTCAGGATCAGGAATCGTGGCTGCGCCTGCTGCCCTGGTACTGCTGGACACCGGGAAGCCTTTTTGACATTTTCCTGGATTCATCCAAACTTTCTCTTTTTCAACACATCATTTCTGTCAAATGTTGTATTTGTACTATGTTGTTTATCCTGTACACACGACATCTACTGCACGTCTGTCCGTCCTGGGAGAGGGATCCCTCCTCAGTCTCTCCCTGAGGTTTCTTCCATTTTTCCCCCTTTAATTATGGGGTTTCTTTAGGAAGTTTTTCCTTGTGCGATGCGAGGGTCTAAAGACAGAGGGTCTAAGGACAGAGGGTCTAAGGACAGAGGGTCTAAGGACAGAGGGTCTAAGGACAGAGGATGTCGTAACCTGTACAGTCTGTAAAGCACACTGAGACAAATGTGTAATTTGTAATTTATATTGGGCAAATAAATTTGATTTGATAGAAAGCAGGATTTTATTACATTCGGCTGCTAATGTGTTTAATGAGTGTGTGTGTGTGTGTGTGTGTGTGTTGGATACACACTTTGCTACACACTTTGACACGATGAACCAAAGTGTCTCTAGTGACGCTGCATGAGGGTTAAAATAATTTAAATGCAATCTCTAATTTCATTTCCTGTCATTTACACCAACCTTTCAAAATTAAAGCTATAATAAACACTCCTACAATATAGAAAGTTTGTAATGTACAGATTAAGTTTCTCTTTAAAGATCCAACACTCGAGTTTAACTTTCAGGTGAAACCTTTCAAAACTTCCAGAAAGAAGACAGACCGGTCCGACCAGAAAACACTGACTCACTGTCGACCTGACAGGTGAGTCAACACAAGTCTGTAAAACTTTATCAACACAAGGAGATGAAGTCTGGACTAATTAAAATAATTAAAATATTTATATAATGTCGTTGAAGTACTTAGAGTAGTACTTAGAGTAGTACTTGCAGCAGTATTAACAGTACTTGAAGCGGTACCGTTACCGTTGTTGGTCTCTGGAATAATATAAATAATAATATAATTAATTATAATATATATCATATAATTAAATATTTCTTACGGTTGTTGGTGTTGTTGGTGTTGTTGGTGTTGTTGGTGTGGTTGCTCCGCGGCTCCGCGGCTCCCAGCAGCGGGACGACGCGCAGCTTCTCCTCCGCACCTTCCCAGTTCCGGGCCAGAGCCGCAGGCAGCAGGAAGCAGAAGCAGCAGAGCGAGCATGTTCGACCGAGCCGGGGAAAGTGTCAGGAAATGGATAAAGTCTGTGATGAAACTTATAATAATAAATAATAATACAAATAAATCTCCGAAGCGAACGTGAAACCGTTTGTGAGCTCCGCACGGAGGGACCTTCACTTCCTGTTTGGTGGCTTTTTGTTGTCGCAGATAAATGTACCTGAGCGGCAGGTGAAGTCACTGAGGCCACGCCCACTCGCTGCGTCACCGGCACGTGACGTCAACACGTAGCCCTGAAAAAGTTTCCTAGATAATTATTCAATATGATTATTATTAGTATTATTATTATTATTATTATTATTTTAATTATATTATCACATTAATAGGTGAAATGAGGGATCTTATGATAAAAAATGTGCATTTTGATAAAACTTAATTATTTAACCCTCTATGGCATGACTGAAAATATTTCACCCAATTTTTTAGGAGCTTAGGTTCACTGATAATATCCCCCCCCCCCAAAAAAAAATCCAGTATGGTTTCCAAAAAGTGTGTAGACAGCTGAGTAAACTGTACTTAGTGTTTAGTATATCGTGTTATACTTTGTACTTCTAATATTTTTTATTCTATTTAATTATTGTGCATCCATGCTCTATTTAAGAAGGGACAGAGCAGCTTTATCTGCTGAGGAGACTGAGGTCTTTCGGAGTGCAGCGGGCTCCTTAAGACCTTCTTTGACTCTGGTGGCATCTGCTATTTTTTATGGAGTGGTCTGCTGGGGCAGCAGCATCTCAGCTGCTGACTGGAAGAGACTGAACAGACTGCTGAAGAAGGCCAGCTCTGTCCTGGGGAGCCCTCTGGACACCGTGGAGCTGGTGGGAGACAGGAGAAGGCCTCTCTATTGGACAAGATGTCCCCCCCCCCCCCGTACCAGTATACCGTAGGTCCTTTCTCTCTGCAGTGGTCAGACTGTACAATCACCACGGCCCCTGGTAGACCACCACACCAAGAACAGACTATTCCACCACTGTTGTGCAATTATCATTGCCATGTGCAATATTCACTTTTACAACTTTTTATCAACCACTTTGTACTTATACTATTTTTTATTCTATTTAATTATTGTGTACTCGCTACTTTACTTTATTGTTCTTTTGCTGTAACAAGGTACATTTCCCCGTTGTGGGACTAATAAAGGATTTCTGATTCTGACAAACACACACATCGAGTTCCTTCTGCCTATTCTGCCTTATACGTTATAAGTAAAAGGGATTTGATATGTTTTAAATTATTTATTATATATTATTTATCATGTATGATTTATTATATATTCATTATATATGTATTATTCATTTTATATTACTTAGTATTCATCAAATATTATTTAACATATATAATAAATAATAAAAGCGGTAGACAATGGATGGATGGATGGAATAAATAATTTATTATATGTTATTCATCATATATTATTATATATGATATATAATATATGAAATATGTGTAAATATATAAGATAAAAAACATATGCGAAACTACATTTATGTATTTCATTGAATATAATAAAAAAGTGTGTGAAATCTATTATTTTATTCTCTATAACCATAAGTATTTATTTTTACTTTGTGTTTCTTTGATATCTTAAAATCTTATGTAAAGAACTTTTTTTAGTTTTTAATTTTACATTACTTATTACAATAGTGATTTACTGAGTTTAATGTCCTAACTCTTATATACACACACGTATATATACTGTATATATACATACACATATACATATATATACACGTTTATATGAATGTATACACGTATATATTTGTTGTATATATACATACAGAAGGCAAAGCTCTCAATATACCGGTCGATCTTCGTTCCTCCCCTCACCTATGGTCATGAAGGCTGGGTCATGACCGAAAGAACGAGATCACGGGTACAAGCGGCCGAAATGTGTTTTGTCAGACGGGTGGCGTCTCCCTTAGAGATAGGGTGAGAAGCTCAGCCATCAGGAGAGACTCGGAGTAGAGCCGCTGCTCCTTTACGTTGAAAGGAGCCAGTTGAGGTGGTTCATCTAGTAAGGAGCCACCTGGGCGCCTCCCTAGGGAGGTGTTCCAGGCACGTCCAGCTGGGAGGAGACCCCGGGGAAGACCCAGGACTCGTGGAGAGATTATATCTCCTCACTGGGAACGCCTCAGGATCCCCCAGTCGGAGCTGGAGGATGTGGCCCGGAGAAGGGAAGATTGGGGTTCCTTACTGGAGCTGCTGCCCCCGCGGCCCGACCCCGGATAAGATGTAGACGATGGATGGATGGATGGATAAATGTATAAATATAAAAATATCTAAATATATTTTCTGTCTGGTTTCTCTGAACTTGGGGGCACTAGGACCCAGCAACTTCCACTCATGCTGCCTTTACTGTCTGCTCGAAAATGTCACCATCACAACGCCAGAGAATGAGAAACAAACTAAACAAAATGTTTTATTAAACAAACAAACATGTTAAGATTCATTTGTTCATCTATTATTTAAGAATTTTTTGTTTGTTGTTGTTACTCTTCTTGAAACCAGGTGGCGTCTAACTCTATTGGTATCTTTTATTTATTCAAAACAGAATTATCCGAAAACAAAGAACACGTAATTATGTATAATTAGGGAGATATATGAATTAAATTAGTCATTCTTTAAATAAATAGGGATACTGTGTTGTTTCTGATTGGGAAAGAAGTGTTATACCAAATGAAAGAAAAACACTTAAAACATATTAGTTATAAAATATATTAAAAGTAAAAGTACAGAAAATAAAGCTTATAAACTTTATTTTGAGTGATGAAACTGAAGCGACTAGATGCAACAAGACCAAAATGTATAATATATAATATAATATTACACTTTTATAATTTCAATCACAAACACTTCCCAGTGGAAACGAGATCATAAATCCTGACAGCACATGAACGCAGCAGCAGCGTGGTACCCGCCCTGTCTGCACGCGCAGCTCCGCTTTCACAGCTCCATCTGCACTCTTTTATATTTATGTTATTTTCTAAAATATAAAAACAAATCAGCGTGAAGAAACGAGAGGATTTAGGATCACATTATTATTGATATTATTATTAATGTTATTATTTTATGGTTATCAATATCTCTTTTTACAGATTTGTTCAACATTTTATTTTTGTCTCTCTTTAGCTAAAATCTTAACATCATATAGTCTGAGTATTGTATTGGATCCGGTTCTGGGTTTTTCTGGGTTCGGTCAGGTTTGGGTCCTGATGGCGGCTCACCGGGTGGCTCGGCGGGTCAATAAGATGTGTGGTAATCATTCACCGGGGCGTGCTGGCGGCGGGCGGGGTTCTGGGCAGGGCGTGCAGCGGCGGCTGCAGGCCCGAGTCACCGTGAAGTACAACCGGAGAGAACTGCAGAGGAGGCTGGATGTGGAGAGCTGGATCGACCGGGGACTGGACGAGCTGTACCTGGGCCGGGTGAGCATTGCAAGGACTCATGCAAGTACTTTTTCTGCAAGTACTACTGCTGCAAGTACTGCTGCTGCAAGTACTGCTGCTGCAAGTACTGTTAATACTGTTGCTGCAAGTACCAATACTGCTGCAAGTACTGCTGCAAGTACTGCTGCAAGTACTACTGCAAGTACTACTGCTGCAAGTACTACTGCAAGTACTGCTGCAAGTACTACTGCTGCAAGTACTACTGCAAGTACTGCTGCAAGTACTACTGCTGCAAGTACTACCGCTGCAAGTACTGTACACACTACTGCAAGCACTGTAAATACCACTACAAGTACTATTACCTTTGCTGCAAGTACTTCTGCTGCAAGTAATTCTGCTGCAAGTACTACTGCTGCAAGTACTATTAATACTGCTGCAAGTACTACTACTGCAAGTTTTATTAATACTGCTGCAAGTACTACTGCTGCAAATACTTCTGCTGCAAGTACTACCGCTGCAAGTACTACCGCTGCAAGTACTACCGCTTCAAGTACTGTTAATACTGCTGCAAGTACTACTGCTGCAAGTACTACTGCTGCAATTACTGCTGCTGCAAGTACTACTGCTGGAAGTACTACTGCTGCAAGTACTTCTGCTGCAAGTACTACCGCTGCAAGTACTACCGCTGCAAGTACTGTTAATACTGCTGCAAGTACTACTGCTGCAATTACTGCTGCTGCAAGTACTACTGCTGCAAGTACTACCGCTTCAAGTACTACCGCTGCAAGTACTGTTAATACTGCTGCAAGTACTACTGCTGCAATTACTGCTGCTGCAAGTACTACTGCTGCAAGTACTACTGCTGCAAGTACTGTTAATACTGATGCAAGTACTACTCTAAGTACTTCAAGTACTGTTAATACTATTGCAAGTACTGTTAATACTGCTGCAAGTACTGCTGCAAGTACTACTGCAAGTACTGTTAACACTACTGCAAGTACTGTAAATACCACTACAAGTACTACCGCAAGTACTGTAAATACCATTGCAAGTACTACTGCAAGTACTACTTAAAGTATTTTTATACTACTGCGAGTACTGTAAATTAAATTAAGTAAAGGAAGACAGAAAGTAATGTGTCACACACACAGACACACACAAGTATTACTGCAAGTACTGCTGCAAGTACTACTTCAAGTACTACGTCAATTATTTTTAATACTACTTCAAGTACACACACAAACACACACACACACACACACACACACATTTGCAGTCTGATTCTATCTCTCTCCCTCTCTCCAACCCCCACCCCTTCAAAATAAAAGCCCCATAGAGTAACTGTACCTAAACAGGAAGCTCATGACCTCTGTAACTCAACAACACAGCTGCTGCTATTAATACTCAGCGTTAATGCTAGTATTGCAACCAAGTTACAGCACACAGTCAAAATCTCTAGTTTTAACATTATTTAACATTATTTTAACATTGTATAAAAAGGTTAACTGATGTTGTGTTCAGGAGGACGAGATGCCGGAGGAGGTGAACATAGACGAACTTCTGGACCTGAAGACAGACGAGGAGCGGACACAGAGACTGCAGGTAAATACACACACACAAACACATGTATATATATTAGGGCTGTCAAGCGATTAAAAAAATGAATCTAATTAATTACAAGCTTTGTGAATAATTAATCGCATATATCAATATTTGCTGTCGGAGCGGCGGGTTGGAAGATGAGTGAATCAATGAGTAGGCATTATGAACGGGTCTATAAACTGGTCAACATGTCTTTTATTTCAATACCAATATCCAATATCTTGTTTGCCACAAGATAGCCTTTCATTGTACAATAAACAATCTCTTGTACAACAAAATGAACAAAACCAAGCAAAAGTCCCCTATGGCAACATAACCGTTTCATTTATCAACATGTAGTGTAACTTAACGGACCCATCGGCCTCACAATACCTCACTTCTCCCTCAGCCGGTCAGACAAACTAGCTTGTTTTCATTCTCAGATGTCAAGGCTTGTCTCTTCTTTTGCACTATGTTACGCTATCCGTAAAACCTCCGTTAACCCCCTGTCCTCTACCACCGAAATTGGCCTGCAGTCTATTGCAATCCATCTCGCGATTCAGTTGGTTAATCTGTCAGATGTAGATTTACTAATTCTGCTTCTGAACGCCTGATCGAGAGCTTTGACGAGGCTGGTCGCTCACTTTGGTGCTAGCTAGCTCCGAGCTAGCTGCTAAGTGCTTTGCTCTGAGATGATATGTCAGGATAGAAGTACTGAGATGATCCGAAAATTATTTTCTGCAGGAATTGCACAGAACGGTGCTCCTATCTACAGTTCCATCTGGGCGTTTATTAATGTAAACTGTCCATTCACTGGGCCAAGTATCGTTTTCTCATCCGATGTTGATGAGGCTGCTGTGGCCGCGCCGCGTCGGTGACGTAAAGAGTCAAGGGGAATCTAAGAGCGCGATTAATCTGCGTTAATTTTTTTGTTGCGTTATTTATTCTATGATTAATTAATCGAAATTAACGCGTTAATTCGACAGCACTAATATATATAATATAACACCCTGATTGTGTCTCTCTCTTCAGGACCTCTTCCACTCCTGTAGCAACAACACGGAGGTGAGAGCGCTAAAAAAGCAACTTCCTGACTGAAAATGAAATCTATTTTATATACATATACATAGTCAAGCCGGAAAATCTGCACACCCCTTTCACCTTCTCCATGTTTTATTACCATCCATCCATCCATCGTCTACCGCTTATCCGGAGTCGGGCCGCGGGGCAGTAAGGAACCCCAAACTTCCCTTCTCCGGGCCACATCCGCCAGCTCCGACTGGGGGATCCTGAGGCGTTCCCAGGCCAGTGAGGAGATATAATCTCTCCACGGAGTCCTGGGTCTTCCCCGGGGTCTCCTCCCAGCTGGACGTGCCTGGAACACCTCCCTAGGGAGGCGCCCAGGTGGCATCCTTACTAGATGCCCGAACCACCTCAACTGGCTCCTTTCAATGTAAAGGAGCAGCGGCTCTACTCCGAGTCTCTCCTGATGGCTGAGCTTCTCACCCTATCTCTAAGGGAGACGCCAGCCACCCGACTGAGAAAACCCATTTCGGCCGCTTGTACCCGTGATCTCGTTCTTTCGGTCATGACCCAGCCTTCATGACCATAGGTGAGGGTAGGAACGAAGATCGACCGGTAGATCGAGAGCTTTGCCTTCTGGCTCAGCTCTCTTTTCGTCACAACGGTGCGGTAAAGCGACTGCAGTACCGCCCCGCTGCTCCGATTCTCCGGCCAATCTCTTGCTCCATTGTCCCCTCACTCGCGAACAAGACCCCGAGGTACTTGAACTCCTTCACTTGGGGTAATGGCTCATTCCCTACCCGGAGTAGGCAATCCACCGGTTTCCTGCTGAGAGCCATGGACTCAGATTTTGAGGTGCTGATCCTCATCCCAACCGCTTCACACTCGGCTGCGAACCGATCCAGTGACGTCATGTCATGTTTTATTACGTTACTGACTTATTCTACAATAGTAAAAGAAAATGTTCATTTTTTGCCTCAAATATCTACACACAATAACGGCAAAGTGAAAACAGGTTTTTAGAAAATATGGAATTTATTTTTTAGATAACAATAGGTTATTTAGGGGTTACATATCTGTACACAAAGAAGCTACGAGCTTGGCGCACTTGTTTCTGGAGATTTCTGTCCATTCCTCTTGACCAGTGGTCTTCACTATTTTTTACATGAGAGCCACATTGATAGGACAAAGTCAATAGGAGAGCCACTTTTACTGCAAAGTATGAAAAGCTACATCCAGTCATAAAAAGCTGCTTATTAATTTGTCATCTCACCCAGAACATACAATATGCAATGCAGCCAACCAATGCATTCAATAAAAGCAGGATTATTTTAATACTGGGATGATGTTGTCAAACTCTGCAAACAATATTTCTGCTGAAGCCAAAAAACAGTGTTTCACAATGTTTGAGTCTGAGAAGGTTTTTTTGCCCGAGCCAAAATCGATGCGATCTCAAAAGATGCCTCAGTTAATCGTTCAGCCGTATTAGTTGTCCATCTCTTTCTCATGCCTTTGTTGTCCAGAAAGAGAAGAAAGCTGCTCTATTTTTTTATTTTTTTACTAATTTCTCTTCCAGGTGCGTAAGCTTTGTTGAATTTTGGATGCGTCATTTGGAAATGCCGCTCCAAATTGACTTAGCTTGAAACCAGAGCGGGTTTGTTTGCACATTAAGCACGAAGGGTTCGACTCGTGGAGGACAAATAAAAATTCCTCTGTCCACTTGTCTTGAAATTTCCTTTACTCGTCTTGTATGGCTCGTACCTTTCTTTTAAAAAAAAATCATGATGGTATTAGCCCGGTGATGAGCGGTGCCTGGTTTCATCAGACCGGATAATTTTGTTTCTCATGGTCTGAGAGTCCTCTAGGTGCCTTTTGGCAAACTCCAAGCGGGCTGTCGTGTGCCTTTTACTAAGGAGTGGCTTCCGTCTGGCCACTCTACCATAAAGGCCTGATTGGTGGAGTGCTGCCTGGATGGTTGATCTTCTGAAAGGTTCTCCCATCTCCTCAAGGATACGCTGGGACCCTCGGGTTCCTGCTCACCTCCCTGACCAAGGCCCGTCTTCCCCGATTGCTCAGTTTGGCTGGGCGGCCAGATCTAAGAAGATTCTTAGTGGTTCCAAACTTCTTCTATTCCACGGTGCTCTTTGGGACCTGTAAAGCTGCCGAAATGTTTCCATACCCTTCTCCAGATCTATGCCTTGACACAATCCTGTTTCTGAGGTCTGTAGATACTTCTTTTGATCCCATGGCTTGGATTTTGCTTTAACATGCACTGTCAACTGTGGGACCTTATATAGGCAGGTGTTGGCCATCCCCAATCATGTCCAATCAATTTACTTTACCACAGGCGGACTCCAATTAAGTTGTAGAAACATTTCAAGCAGTTTCAGTGAAAACAAAATGCAACTCAGCTCACTTTTGGGTTTCATATTAAGGGGTGTGCACACTTGTATACGTATGATATTTTACATTTAGATTTTAGATTTAGATTAGCACAAAAGTCTAAAAGCTTGTTTTTACTTGTTTTTGTTATTGTCTATTGTTTGTAGAATTTTGAGACAGAAAATGAACTCAATCTATTGTAGAATAAGTCCGTAACGTAATAAAACATTGAGAAGGTGAAAGGGGTGTGCAGATTTTCCGGCTTAACTGTATATATACATACACATCAGTGTTTCCCCCACCATTGTTTCGCGCCCCCGTGTGTTTTTGTTCTTTGTTTTTTTTCTAGAATATATTTTATTTTTAATATTCACAACTCACTTCACATTGAACAGGTACTCTTTTATTAAATATACTAAACGCTTATGTTATTTATCTAATTTATGTGTATGTTTCAGTGTGTACTGTCTACTTTGCGTATTCACATTCTCTCCCCCGCTCTGTTTTGTGAAGGGCGGGGCTTCGCTCCTGACACACACACACGTGCACACACACTTACAGTCAGAGACAGACCGGAGGAGAGGAGGGAACTAAATAGAATCCTCGCCACGCACGCACATATATATACACACATATGTGTATATATGTACACATATAAACATGTACACATATATATATATATATGTTTACATACACACACATATACTGTATACATATACACATATACATTAACATATATAGTATCAGTCAAAAGTTTGGACACACCTTCTCATTCAAACTTTTGACTGGTACTGTATATATGTATGTGTATATTTACATATATATGTGTATATTGTGAGGCTAGTCCTGGAGACAGTATTATGGTATGTAGTTATTCTGTCTCCTCCCGTCAGATCTTTATCTGCGAGCTGCTGCTGAAGGTTGACGGTCTACAGAAGCAGGAGGATCTGCACAACGACGGCATCGACCTCCCGCAGCTCCACGTCTCTCCCGCCCGCTCCGGATCAGCTGACAGGGAGGTGCTGCACTGACAGCAAGCGCACCCAGTCTGATCCTGCACACCACTATGAGCAGGAGGCTCTGCAGAAGAAAACAAACACACCCAAACTGTCCCGAGCATGACAAGACTTTTATCTGTTGGTTGACTGGTTCCTGCTTTCATTATAAATATTATAAAATATTTCTAGATATTATTAGATATTCTTTAGATAGTATTACATGTTTCTAGATGTTATTAGATATTCAAGAGAAATATGAATTTTTATTGTCACAAAATCACAGTTTTCACTTCGAACACCATGTCTATTTCTGTCTTTAATCACAGTGTGACATGAAGCATTCAAGGGACAGAAAACATTATTATACAAATACATGAATAAATAAAACAAATAAGTACAATTAACTCAATGTGGTTTGTTACGGTAAAACCTTTTATGTCTCTAATATATAATTTATTGTTTTTTTGTTTGAAGAATCAATAATTATTGACAAATTAATACATCCATCAATGAAGGAATATATCATCAATTACAGAATCAATGAAGACATTTCTAAATGAATATGTATTAATAGATTAATGGATCAAATAAATAAACTGTTTTTTGTTTTGTTTTTTTAAGTGTTTTATAAAAATGAAACATCAAAGATTTAAAAATAAATACAAATATTAACAAGCAAAATTTACCATATAATATAATTCATTTGTGCAGAAATAATGTCAAATTGTTTTTAAATCATTTATCTTTTTTATAATCTAAAGTGCATTAGTGCTTTTTTGTTTTACAACTTGGACCTAAAAATGAGGAACCCGCCAAAATAAAAGTTTTCATGACTTTTGAAGAGTTTCAGTCACAGATGGTCAGACTTCAACTGGACTGACCTGTAACACACACACACACACACACACACACACACACACACACACACCCACACAAACACACACACATACTCTCTTTAGAGAATGTCATTTAAAAACTGGCCTCCCAAAGATAGCATAAGTGTAATAACTTGATATAAATAATAATGTCGGAGCTCAGACCTTGTTGTGGCAGCAGCCCTGACCCAGGATCAGCCCCAGCACAGCGTTCAGGATGTTGGCCCCACAGAGGAGGCTCTGCAGCCCACTGGCCACCCCCATCACACTGAACAGCACCACGTTCCACTGAACAACAGCCCGGGGCTGCAGACACACTGCAGACCACAGAGTTCTGTTGTACAGGTAGCCTGCATGGCTGACACATAGCGGATGCATTTTGGAAAATGTGGTCATTGAATGCATTTTGTGTGAAAACAATGAAAACTGATTTAATCTGCCTTCAAAATAAATGTGCTCCTCTACCACGAGGTAGAGCTACATGACATAGTGCTTTTAGCTCGTTGGCAGCGGCAACCGTGGTCAAAGTTGAATTAATTAGAACTTTGAGCTCAAAAAACCATGTGTGTGTGTATGTGTGTCTCACCGGTCTGGGAGGGGTTGCAGTGGGACCCCCCAGGTCAGAGTGGAGGTGGTGTTGTAGAGACAGAGAGGACCCTGAGAGAGAGCTGTAGCACTGACGAGACAGCAGAAACCAGCAGCTAGCAGACACACACAGGAATACACCACCTGCACCAACATCTGTATACAGAGAAACATCTGTAACACCTGCACAACATCAGTATATAGAGAAACATCTGCAACACATGCACCAACATCTGTATACAGAGAAACATCTGTAACACCTGCACAACATCTGTATACAGAGAAACATGTAACACATGCACCAACAAATATATACAGATAAACATCTGTAACACCTGCACCAACATCTGTAACACCTGCACCAACATCTGCATACAGAGAAACATCTGCAACACCTGCACCAACATCTGTATACAGAGAAACATGTAACACCTGCACCAACATCTGTATACAGAGAAACATCTGCAACACCTGCACCAACATCTGTATACAGAGAAACATCTGTAACACCTGCACCAACAAATATATACAGATAAACATCTGTAACACCTGCACCAACCTCTGTATATAGAGAAACATCTGCAACACCTGCACCAACATCTATATACAGAGAAACATCTGCAACACCTGCACCAACATCTATATACAGAGAAACATCTGTAACACCTGCACCAACATCTATATACAGAGAAATATCTGTAACACCTGCACCAACATCTGCAACACCTGCACCAACATCTGTAACACCTGCACCAACATCTGCATACAGATACACATCTGTAACACCTGCAACAACATCTGCATACAGAGAAACATATGTAACATCTGCATACAGATAAACATCTGTAACACCTGCAACAACTTCTGTAACAGATGCACCAACATCTATATACAGAGAAACATCTGTAGCACCTGCACCAACATCTGCAACACCTGTACTAACATCTATATACAGAGAAACATCTGCAACACCTGCACCAACATCTGTATACAGAGAAACATCTGCAACACCTGCACCAACATCTGTATACAGAGAAACATCTGCAACACCTGCACCAACATCTGTATACAGAGAAACATCTGCAACACCTGCACTAACATCTATATACAGATAAACATCTGTAACACCTGCACCAACATCTGTATACAGAGAAACATCTGCAACACCTGCACCAACATCTGTATACAGAGAAACATCTGCAACACCTGCACCAACATCTATATACAGAGAAACATCTGCAACACCTGCACCAACATCTGTATACAGAGAAACATATATAACACCTGCACCAACATCTGTATACAGAGAAACATCTGCAACACCTGCACCAACATCTGTATACAGAGAAACATCTGCAACACCTGCACTAACATCTATATACAGATAAACATATGTAACACCTGCACCAACATCTGTATACAGAGAAACATCTGCAACACCTGCACCAACATCTGTATACAGAGAAACATCTGTAACACGGCGCTAGTATTGAACCAATCACACGGTTCATTAAAAACAAGAACACATGCAGTGATTGGCTGCGAGTAAAACCATAAAAAGTCATTATTTTCTAGCTCTGGAAACGAGGGTCAAATGCAAATACCGTGTTATTTCATACCATATAATCCTGACCCGCCATCACCCTTTGACTGGACCTTTTCGCACAATATGATCAGCAGTTCATTCTTACTAAAGGCTTTTACAACAAAATAATAAGAAATCTTTGTAGCTTTGTTCCAAATGTTCTTCTTTCCGTCATTCTCAGAAACTTTGAGCTCACCTGACGCCTGAAAGCACAGCAGCCTGAAGTTCTGCTGCTCCGCAGGAACGCTCGGGCCGCCAGCAGCACCTGACACCAGAGCGACATTAAAACTGATTATTACTGATACTAAAACATTTGTAAAGTCGTTTTCTAGGCTTTCCTGTGTGTTACCGCCACACAGAGAACAATGTGAAGCCTCATCTGAGCTGCAGGTGAGGAACTACAAATGATTAGATCTTAAAACAAAACACATATTAAAGTTAGTAACTTCTGTCGCCTTCAGACTTCACAATAAAGGCCCGACAGACGAGGGGGGTGGGAGCGAACCGGGCCAGTCTCCTATACACATACTGATCCTCAAACCTTTATGAGGTAATAAAACACGATATAAAATCATCTGGGGCTGTTTGTCTCTCTGTTAATGAATCTTGTGACTTATTGTTTTAAAGAGTCTTCTGTGGTGGGGGAGAGTTTTGTTTGCCCCGTAGGGTGGGACAGTGTGTAGTTCTGCCTTAGTGTGAGTGTGTGTCTGTTGTGCTACTGTCTCACGTGTAGTGCGGCTGTGACGGCTGCTGTAAAACACTGTTTACACTTGGTTTTAAAATGATCGGATCACAAGTGGAACCTAAATAACAATATGAACGAGCACCAAGATGCTCCCACATTATCATAACAGCCTCACTTCCTCCCTTCTTGCCTTTCACTATAAAAGCCCTAGACGTATACACTGCATCACAGAGAAGTTTGCTGAGGCAACTCAACACAAAGCTTACACTTTGCACACACTCACCAGGAAGCCGGACCCCCACAGGCCCGGGGCCCAGGTGGCCTCTCTGGTCACATGACCCTCCAACAGGAAGTGGATCTTTAGCTCAGGAAGCAGCAGCAGGATGTTGGACAGCATGCAGACGATCGCCATGGGAACTAGAGAGACGGAGACGCACCGCAGACACCTCGACACACACATCTGTCACACACACACACACACACACACACACACACACAGAGATGATCAATCATTGTTTTGAGAGCTGCGGCAGCGGGTCGTGACTCAGTGTGCGCCCGTGGTTGCTCATTGTGACATGCGTGAAGGTTGGCGTAGATATTAAACACAGATGAGTGTTTTGAATTAATTAAAGTTCAAATTGTGTTTTCAACAGCAGATAACATAAAGTTGTGTGTAAATAAAGTTTACTTTGTGTCATGAGGTTGCTCTAGTTCAGGGGTCTTCAACGTTTTTTGGGCCAAGGACCCCCAAACTGGTGTAGCGTGGTGCAGGGATCCCCTACTGCAGGTGTGTCAAACATGCGGCCCGGGGGCCAAAACCGGCCCACCAGAGGGTCCAATTCGGCCCGCGGGATGACTTTGCAAAGTGTAAAAAGTTGTATACTAAAAAGTAAAATACTGTTCCAGATACCCGTGGCGAAATGTTTTGTGCCTTTGTAGACACACCGTGACCTGTACATTGTAATGCACATGTTTAAATTATAAACTGAGGCACAATATTATTGAAATTGCACTTTGTTTTCATAAGACATTTCAGGTTGTTCATAATGTTTTGTAAAAAGATAAAATTTGAAAATTTTCAGAATGTATTTGTACTTTTTTGCACTAAAACGAAGGGAAGAATGTGGAGTTGTGGTTATTTATAGGTTATTATGCTGTGATTTTACTGGTCCGGCCCACTTTTTAGTTCACCCCTCTCCTTTCCTCCACTCTGTCTCTGACTGTAGGCGTGTGTCGCCGCCCTTCGCGAAGTACAGCGGATGAGGCAATGTGAATGGCAAAGCAAAAAAAAATAATTGCAAAAAGAAAAAGAAAACTTTATTTTAATTTTACTTTAACTACAAACAATTTCGCGACCCCCCTGCAGTACCCTGGGGGTCGCGGACCCCCTGTTGAAGACCTATGCTCTAGTTAATTTATTTATTCTATGTAAGCAATGTGAAAGCATTACTCCACACAACCAGATATTGTAAAGTAACTAGTTACTCTTAAATAAAAGTAGTAATACATTACATTTTGTAAGTAACTCTCCAACACTCTGTCACATGGTTCATAAGTTGATGCAGGGTGGACCAACTATTGTAAAAATGGGTCACATCATGCCAAACAACAACAATAATAATAATGTCGTTTTTAACCAGATATACTGAAAGAAAATCAGAAACCGAGACATAAATTCATTTTCTATCAGAAAACACTGCTTAACAGTTTAAAGTTTTAAATTAAAGTATTTCTATATCTGCTGCTCTTAAATTAAATTAAAATGTATTCAATATATTTAAGCTCTAATAAAGTGCACGGCTATTTAAATCATGATGTTAAGTATAAATCTGTAAACAAATATTTTCTGTATTAAGATATAAATGTTTAAGTATAATATTAAGATATAAATGTTTAAGTATAATATTAAGATATAAATGTTTAAGTATAATATTAAGATATAAATGTTTAAGTATAATATTAAGATATAAATGTTTAAGTATATTAAGATATAAATGTTTAAGTATAATATTAAGATATAAATGTTTAAGTATAATATTAAGATATAAATGTTTAAGTATAATATTAAGATATAAATGTTTAAGTATAATATTAAGATATAAATGTTTAAGTATAATATTAAGATATAAATGTTTAAGTATAATATTAAGATATAAATGTTTAAGTATAATATTAAGATATAAATGTTTAAGTATAATATTAAGATATAAATGCTTAAATATAATATTAAGATATAAATGTTTAAGTATAATATTAAGATATAAATGTTTAAGTATAATATTAAGATATAAATGTTTAAGTATAATATTAAGATATAAATGTTTAAGTATAATATTAAGATATAAATGTTTAAGTATAATATTAAGATATAAATGTCTAAGTATAATATTAAGATATAAATGTTTAAATATAATATTAAGATATAAATGTTTAAGTATAATATTAAGAAATGTAATTATTTTCCTTTTGTCGACATTGATTGTTTAATAAACAGTTCAATCTTTTTGCTACCGCAGTGTTATATGGTACACATTTCATTGTGAACAATATGTTCTTAGAAAGATGTAATAAAAACATGAGTCTACTCACCTGAAAATCTGCCGCTGATAGTAAAGTGTAAATATAATAAAAAGTAAATATAATAAGGTGCAAATATGTTATGGTCCAGCTCAGTCGGACTGAGGAACAAGCTTTTATATTTGCAGACACGTGAAGACACGCACGCTCATGGAAACAGGAAGCATCTTTTCTTTATTGCAGAAAAAGATGCAAACAAAACCACAAAGATGTCATAAAGACTGCAGTTAACCTAAAAAGTGTGACTAATGTAATTAGAACGGTATAAAAACAGATCATGTAATAACATAATGTAATATACATATCATTGTGACTAATTT
This sequence comes from Cottoperca gobio, assembly GCF_900634415.1. Taxonomy (NCBI): domain Eukaryota; kingdom Metazoa; phylum Chordata; class Actinopteri; order Perciformes; family Bovichtidae; genus Cottoperca; species Cottoperca gobio. Next base: position 21,773 of record NW_021166883.1, on the reverse strand, counting down.
GGTAATAACTGCACATAATCTAAAAGTTAAATAATGTAATAAGTGACTAAAATAAAAGGCTGTATGCACATCGGTCACGTTAGAGAAGTTAAATTATATTTTTGTTTTTCTCTCTGAGTGAACTTCATGTTTTTCTATTTTCAGCTCAGCGTGTTATTTTAAATCCTCTGAGTCACAAAAACTCATCAACAGCTGACTTCAGAAGCAGTAATACATATATACTTATGTTAGTGTGAATGTCGTGTTAGTTAATGTTTACTAATTATCAGTATCAGTTATGTATACTGTATATACATATATATACACACATATCAAATCAAATCAAATTTATTTATATAGCCAAATATCACAAATTATACATTTGTCTCAGTGTTTACAGACTGTACAGGATACAACACCCTCTGTCCTCACACCCTCTGTCCTCAGATCATCGCATCGCACAAGGAAAAACTTCCTAAAAGAAACCCCATAATTAAAGCGGGAAAAATGGAAGAAACCTCAGGGAGAGCAACTGAGGAGGGATCCCTCTCCCAGGACGGACAGACGTGCAATAGATGTCGTGTGTACAGGATAAACAACATAGTACAAATACAACATTTGACAGAAATTATGTTGTGTTGAAAAAGAGAAAGTTTGGATGAATCCAGGAAAATGTCAAAAAGGCTTCCCGGTGTCCAGTAGGACCAGGGCAGCAGGCGCAGCCACGATTCATGATCCTGACGTAAACTTTATCAGTGGCAACCTGCCACATGAGAGACAGACACTCCGGGGATGATGCCCCGGATGATGAGTTAGTAACATACATTTACATAAATGCATACAGATAGAGAGGGAGAAGAAGAGAGGGAGGGGAGGAGAGAGGAAGAGAAGAAAAAGGGGTTTCTTTTAGGAAGGTATTCTTTGAGCGGTGCGAGGGTCTAAGGACAGAGTGGAAGGCAAAAATAACGGAAATGCTCGTGTTTCTGTCGGGAGGTCGCATGTCGTCCACTATGATTCATTAAGTCTGCCGCGCTGTAACCGGCTGATATCATGAAGTCATCTCCAACACTACCAGCCAGACCTGAGACTAGAGCTGCAACTAAACATTCTCTATCCAGAAATCTGTACATTATTCTCCAAATTAATGGATTGGTCTATAAAATGTGAGAAATGTCCATCAGAGTCCAAGCTGACGTCTTTAAATGTCCAATGATATTCACTTTAATATAAAACAGCATTGAAAGACTTACTTTACTTTAAAGATTAATCAATGTTCTAAATAGTTGCAGATTATTTTTCTGTAACTGCAGTTTCACCTGAGACTTTCATCTTCAGGGTGTTGAGCTGCTAAAACTGTAAAAAAACAAACAAAACAAACTCTTCTGATGATTCTCCATAAAGTCTGATGGCAGTAGAGATTTTATTTAAACCAAATTTACAAAATTAGAAACTTTCAAATCAAATGTGTTTTCGCTTCTCGATCTCTGAGGCTCCAGATGTCTCAGCTGCTCAGGCTGAACATCTCAGTTAGGGTGGCCTGTTTGCTGCCTCTGCCAGGGGGGGTGGAGGAGGAAGTCTTTCTGCCGGGGGGGCTGGAGGAGGTGGAATTCTTTCTGCCGGGGGGGGCGGAGGAGGAGGTGGAAGTCTTTCTGCCGGGGGGGGCGGAGGAGGAGGTGGAAGTCTTTCTGCCGGGGGTGTTGGCGCTGCCCCTGCTGTTCTGGCGCAGCAGGTAGGGGTCGGAGGATCCTTTGCGTCGGTCGGTGGCTCTCTGCCGCTCCTCTTGATCCAGCTCCTTCTGCAGGAGCTGAGCCAGCCGCCAGTCCTCCTCCTCCTGCTGCTTTCTGCTCAGCAGCTGCTCCTCCTCCTCCCTGGAGGGGAGGCTCGCTGAGGTGGACAAAGAGTGACAGCCTCGCTTAGGGGCAGTCACCTCCTTGTCCTCTGTTGTCTCTGAGCTCTTCCTTTTGGATGATGAAGGTCCTGCATCGGCAGGCAGGCGACTCTGGAGCTGATCCTCCACAGAGGAGCTGTAGAAATCCTCCGCCTGCAGCGTCTCCTTAGAGAGGATGTTCTCCTGCAACAGGAAGTGATACGATTCTGTAAGTAGTTTTAGGTCTACGACATCAAAACATCTTTCACGGTTCAACATTGAAGTCAATCCTCTTTGACGTCTGTACCCCAAATATTTTTACACTGCTCACGCTAGAGTTGGGCAATAGTTTCTATTTTTCGATCGTCTAATCGTCGTTACTTGAGATCACCAGGGGATGGCGGCATGGCTCAGTGTCTGACAGAGCTTTTAAATACTTGTGTCGTGACTTAAGTATCGTGAAAATACCGATAATATCAGTTCTAACAGACTACAACAGGTTTACCTTGTTGGACATAAAGCTGCGGTCTGATGAGCTGCTATTAGATGCTTGAGGACACAAGAACCTGAAACAGACACACAAGACCACAAATCACATCATCAACAACATCATCATCATCATCATCATCATCTGCCGCCTTCAAATTTTCCCAGTGTTGAAGAGAAGAGTCCGTATGATCGGACTCTGATCGGTATTTAAACGTGACAGTGTTTGATAAGCTCCTCTAAACTCATGGACCTGCTTACTGGTTTTCAAGGTTCCCAGTTCATCACTTCATTGTTACCTGAAACAACAAGTTGACTTACCTCTCCATCTGTCCACCGCTGACCTCTTTCTTCTTCTTCTTCTTCACCGGAGTGACTTCAGCAGGACCAACGTTCTCCTGAGAGATGGGAGCAGAGTTCTACAGGACGAAGAGGACGAGATGTGGAGGTTAAAACTCCACTGTAGAGTTGGGTGGATGTCTGGTTCACTGGATCCAGTGTACAAGCTTAAAGCCCTTATTGGTCAGAAGCCATCTCATATTAAAGAGCAGATAGTACCCTATTACCCTACTAGAGCACTACACTCCCAGAATGCATTATTCCTCGTGGCTCCTACAGTCTCTAAAAGTACAATGGGAGCCAGAGCCTTCAGCTATCAAGCTCCTCTTCTGGGGAACCAGCTCCCAGTTTGTTCTGGAGGCAGACACCCTCTCCACATGTCAGAGCAGGCTAAAGACTTTCCTCTCTGATAAAGCTTATAGTTAGGGCTGGCTCAGGTTTGCCTTGGATAGGGCAGATCTGCAGCTTCAATGATAGACCACATTAACACTCAGTTAATACATGATACACCACATTAACAGCCTCACCAACTGGCTGCTGAGCAGGTGGGCCACCCTCTCGTCGTCCTCCCTCCTGCTGCTCTCCTCCTGCAGCAGCTCCTGCTCCTCCTGCAGCAGCCTCTGGATGAACTCTTCACTGGCTCTCCGCTCCTCCTCGTCCAGCACGCGTTTCTCCTCCGTTAGCTGACAACATTTAAAAACATGTTTTTAAATGTGTCATGTTTACATTAAATCAACACTTCTAACCCGTACAAAGTGCGGAGTTCATTAGTAGGTGGAGACTTTTATGAAGCACCAACTGTCCCTTTAACATGTCCTGATGGAAATGTGTGTATCTCAACAAGTAGCAACACTGACCTATAATTATTAATATGAAGAGAATAAACTTACTTTGGTGACCTGATCCTCATATTCCTGCTTGAGCTCTCCAGGCTGACTGACTCTGGGAAAAAAACCTGAGACTACACAGACAGAGAGACAGAGAGAGATTTAGTCCTCGGTTTCTGAAAGCTGAGACTCTGCACTTTACAGCATATATCGACTCATTACGGTAACTTCACTGTTTCACTTGTCACTTACTTGCGAAACAGCGCCTTTGTTCTGAGCGAATACACACAGAGCGCCGGAGAGACACAGACAACACCGCGGAGATATAGAGCCGGAAAACAGCGGATTTAATTAAAATGGAAGCAAGACGGTATGTAAATCAACACTTGTATTATTGCAGTGTTTCCCCTACCATTGTCTTGCCTGAAATTCAAGGTGGTTTTTTTTCTTTCTCGAATTAAAAAAAAAAATATTCTTTTTTTAATTCACAAGTCACTTTTCACATTGACAGGTGCTCTTTCATTAAATAAACTAAACACTGATGCTATTGATCTAATTTATGTGCACTTTTCAGTTTGCACTGTCTACTTTGCGCATTCACATTCTCTCCTTCGTTTTGATAAGGGTAGGGCTTCGCAGCTGACACACACACACACACACCGGAAGAAAGGAGGGGAGAACTAAATAGAAACCTCGCAATGCGCGCGCACGCAATCTCCCCACGCACAGTGAGCGCCCCTCCATAGCAGTAAACCTAGGGGAAACACTGTATTGCGTGGTGACTTGTTTAGAACAGTGTACCAAGTCTGTAAGGTTGTACTAGGTGTGTAATTGTACTTTATATGCGTAAATGTGCGCATCTTCTTCAAGTAGCCTGCGTCCTAGCAGAGGCTGTGTGCAGGCTGGAGCTGGAGAGGAGGAGGTGTCACCAGAAATCACGAGGTGTCACCAGAGATCACATTCAGGCCTGTAGATGAAGCTGTGGGGATGCTGGATGATCTGGTGATGCTGTCAGACACAGAAGCCCCTCACCACATCACACCACAAGATGGCAGACTGAGGCAGAGCCCGATGATGGACCCCAGGTGTCCAACCCCCTCTCGATATGGGAAACCCAAGACCAGGTGACATTTATTCCCACTTTGATGCTGCAGTTTTCAAACTCCTCTCTGAATACACAAGAATGCAGCCAAAAGCCTGGAGAGAGGGAGAAAGTTCATCTGGACTGAAATAACTCCAGAAGAAATGAAGAAGTCCACAGGCATGTTGCTGTACATGTCAGTTTTGGACCTGCAGAAAGATGAGCAACTTATGGTGTAAGCAAACCATTTTCCATGTGTCATTCCCTGCCACTGTCATGTCCCCAGACTGTACAGGACAGTTCATGGCCATTTGATCTAATCTTCATATGAGTGACCCAGAGAAAACAGGAGCAACAGGAACAGTCACTGGCAGTACCACCAAGACCTATGCATGTGAAGGGAAAATAAGTGAGGAGAGAATTACCCTGTGTGGGGAAAAACGCCTGGACATATTTTCCATTTTATGGCCTGTTTTTGCAGATGTAAGAGTAAAAGACTCAAAACCTTTACTGGAAATAGTTGTATACATTTCAAACTTCAAATGTAACATATTAAATCTCTTATTCATGTACAACTGCAGTGTTTTTTGTTCACTAAACCACTAAACTCAAATTCCGCTTTTGTGTTTCTCTTCACTTTAAACTGTTATTACACTCTCATAACATACAATAAATTGTAAATGACTGCCAGATATGGAAAATTCCAGGTATTGTTGGAAAATGGGCAAAAGCACTTACTCACAGGACATTTTCTGACCTTTTTAGTCAAAATAAGCTAAAAAGTCCAGGCGAAAATGTTGAGGCTTTTTAGGCTTAGGTGTTAAAGGGTTAACCTTTTAATCAGAGAGGAGGAGACCTCTGTGGAGGATTCTGCTGCTGAACCAGGAACACTGAAGGAATCCTAACGGAAGAAGAACTCCCATGATGCACCGCTGCTTTATCACGTGAAAATAACAGATTATGAGTTTTACTGAATTAATCAGCAGGTTTTATCTTGTTTCATATGAAGTTCTTCATTCACTTGATCAATAAACCGATTTATCAACACGCCACACCTGCGGATCAATTACATAATTAAAATGATGGGATGTTGACTGTGTTGGTACCTCCCGGGTCGTCCTCGGCGACGGCATCCTGCCCGTTGAGGCGGCGCTGACACTGCAGAGGGAAGCAGGTCTGAAGCTGCGTCCACAGCTTCTGATCCACCAGCGTGTTCTTCCTGCTGTGCAGCCGAGCCCAGGTGGAAACTCTCTTCCGGCAGAGCGGGCAGCACAGCGTGGTTTTATCCACCGACTCCAGGAAACACTCCTGACAACACACAGAAAATAACTCTTAACATGAGGAAACACTCCCGGCACTGACTTGGTAACGAAGTATCGGTTTTCGTGACGTCCCTATTTACACAGGTTTACATTGGGGCACCAAAAATATGCTCTGGTATTACGGACACCAGATTTAGGGGTTTGGTTGCCCCTGGTTACTTTGCAAAAGGTGTGTGTGTGTGTGTGTGTTACCTTGCAGAAGGTGTGTGTGCAGGGCAGTGTCACCGGCTCCATAAAGATCTCCAGACACACAGGACAGCGGCAGTCGTCCAGAGAAAGCTCCGCCCCTCTGCCCACCACCCCGCCTCTGTCTGACACCGGGGCCATCTTTCTTCTTCTTCTAGTTTCCAGCTCTGCTCAGTCAGGAGAGCAGCCTGGAGGAGGAACACACTGAGCATTTTAAAAGTCTTCTCCACTTTCCTTCATCATCTCTAATACAATAACAGTAATAACATTTACATTATTCAAAAGAAAAGCAGCAAATTGTTTAAATAGTTTCACTTTCATTTTCTGTCAATCGAATAATTGATTAATGCACTTGTCGTTCAGCTGGGGAGTTTAATTTATAACAAAAGATTTGATAAAATACCAGAATACTGCTACTTATACTACTAACAAGAATCCCCATTGACACTGAAAACCTACCTGTTTCGACAGCACCTTGGCTAATTAATTAATTAAATTATATATATATATATATATATATATATATATATATAAAAAATTCTTATTTCTGTATGTTGCACTTAAAATGATTTCAGCTGTTTGAAGCTTAAGTTCTTGCAGGGTTCTTATTGTTCGGAGTTGTATCTTCATGAATGTTTATACTTATTGTCGTTTTGGACAAAAGCGTCAGCAAAATTAAATATAATGTAAAAGAATACTACTACCAATACTGCTAACCAGAATACTACAACTGATACTGCCCCAGAACCCCAGAACCCGCTTCTCCACAGTCAAAAACCTCCTCCAGCCCCGTGCCAACAGCTTCACTACATCGCCTCCTGCTTTGTGCGACTCATTCCTCCAGTTTTTCACAGACAAAATCAACAACATTAATAGCTCACTTTCCCCTGTACCCCACCTAGAAGCGCCTACCCCAGCTTCCACCACTGTGCCTTTTCACCCAATCTCCCTGGACCTCCTAATCCCCCCCTCCCCACTGCCGCCTCTCCCAGTTCAACCTGGTTACCCCTCCTGAGCTCCTCCAACTGATCAGCTCCTCCAAACCCACAACCTGCTCCCTTGACCCTCTTCCAACTCCACTACTGAAGTCCTGCCTCCCTGTCCTATGCCCCTACCTCACTCACCTCTTCAACTCCTTGCTGTCCCATGGAACTGTCCCCTCAGCCTTAAAAACTGCAGCGATCACCCCAATCCTCAAAAAACCCAGTCTGGATCCCTCCTCCCTCAACAACTACTGCCCAATCTCAAACCTCCCTTTCCTGTCAAAAACATTGGAACACATTGTTGCCAAACAACTCCATTCCCACCTCCATGCCAATCACCTTTTTGAACCCCTCCACATCACAGAAACGGCACTACTCAAAGTCCTCAACGACCTCCTCACCTCTGCTGATACCGGTTCCCTCAATATCCTAATCTTCCTTGAACACTCCTTTGCCACAGCGCCAGTCACCCAAGGTTCAGTACTCGGCCCCCTTCTCTTCACAATCTACATCCTCCCCCTCGGTCACTGCAAACATGAACACTCTTCATAAGAAAGGGCAGAGTCGTCTGTACTTTCTGAGAAGGCTGGGGTCCTTCAAAATATGCAACAATCTGCTGTTGATGTTCTACCAGTCTGTGGTGGCCAGTGCTCTCTTCTATGCTGTGGTGTATTGGGGAGGAAGCAGCAAGAAGAGGGACGCTGGGCGGCTGGACAGACTGGTGAGGAGGGCTGGCTCTGTAGTGGGCACAGAGCTGGACTCCCTGGTAGCAGAGAGAAGCACCCTTGACAAACTGTTATCCATCCTGGACAACGTCCACCACCCTCTGCACAGCACATTCACCAGGCAGAGGAGCGTGTTCAGCGGCAGACTACTGTCCCGCTCCACAGACAGGCTCAATAACTATTTTGTCCCCCTGGCCATAAGACTGTACAACTCCTCCAGTGATGGCCGGGGGATTCCAACATTTTAAACATTTCATACAAACCATAAAACAAAAACAGTTCTCAATGTTGCAAAATTACTTTTGTAATTATTTACAGTCTGTATTTTTACTTTTGTATTTATAATGTACAGCAGGGGTGTCAAACTCATTTTAGTTCAGGGGCCACATGCAGCCCAATTTGATCTAAAGTGGGCCGGACCAGTAAAATCATACCATAATAACCTGTAAATAACTCCAAATGTTCCCCTTTGTTTTAGTACAAAAACGTACAAGTACATTCTGAAAATATTCACATTTAATTAACTATATTTTTACAAAACATTATGATCAAAACAACTCGTCAAGCTATAGAAATCATTTTTAAATGTACATTCATTTCCACATCTGTGTAGTAATCCTGATCACCTGAACTGACACCACAGCACACAAACTAAAGTGGGAACTATTAAGGAAGAAGGTTAAGTTATCCACCTGCCTTGTAAATGTATAAAATGTATACATAAAAAATACATAAAAGTTGTGGCTCTTTGTACTGCAGCTGCTGACTGACATTATGTCACAATGTTCAATGTCTTAAAATATTTCCAAAGTAAGTATTCATTTTCACAGAAATATATTGTTCTTGGTACAAAAGTGTCTGAAGCAGCATTTGCAATAAGTGTAGTATGGCAGGCTATAGGTAACGTCTTCATCACTGAGGAGGCAGTCACACTGACGGTGACTCAGACCTCTGGCTCGGATGAAATTAGCAGTTCGGAAAACCACTGCCATGACGTGATCCATTTTTAGCGACCTGCAACACAATGCTTCCTGGTGCAAAATACAGTGAAATGTCCAAAAACCATGTCCTCCATTTGCAGCCTGTACTTTCTCCCTGAATTTTGTCACAACACCTGCTTTTTCCCCGATCATTGATGGCGCGCCATCTGTAGCCACGCTAACAGCACGGGCCCAGTCCACTCCGACCCGGTCCAGTGCGCCAACGAGAGCGTTGAAAATGTCATTTGCTGTTGTGGTGTCCGTCATAGGCACCAACTCAAGGAACTCCTCAGTGACGGTCAAAGTCTCATCAACACCACGAATGAATGTGGCCAGTTGAGCAACATCCAAAATGTCCGTGCTCTCATCAACCGAAAATGCAACAAATGACTTGACTTTGTGCTTCATCTGGCTGTTTAACTCTGCAGAAACATCTGAAATCCTATCTGCCAGTGTTTCTCGTCAGGCTAATGTTGGCAAAAGCCTGTCGCTTCTCAGGGCACACGAATTCTGCAGCCTTCAGCATGCATGTTTTCACAAACTCACCCTCACAGTCTGGCTTTGATGCTAATGCTATTTCACTAGCAATAAGGTAGCTTTCACTGCTGCATCGCCGATATCTCGTCTACGGGTAACAACAGACTGCTGCTTCTTCAGACCCGCTAACAATTCATGTATCTTCTCTCTTCTCAGTTGTCCTTGCAAGCTGTTGTATTTTTCGCCATGATGAGTCTCATAGTGGCGCCGAATATTATATTCTTTGAGCACTGAAACCTGCCGCGAACACAACGAGCACACAGCTTCACACTCACCTCTGTGAATAAATGGGAAACGGTCAATTTTTCTTGGAAAACTCTTCATTCCGTGTCCACTTTTCTCCTATTTTGTGTAATGACGGTGCCACAGAGTGTAATGTTGACAGAACCCGCCAGCTCCAGAAGTTCTTCACCGGCAGCTCCAGCATCAACAGTTTGCTTGCTTGACAGTGTTGTGTGCGACCCCCAGTGGACACATTTGAAATAACAGTTACTTTCATTGAAAAATTGCAGTTAATGTCTTCTCTGTAATCTTTATACTTTTCAAAATCATCCCGCGGGCCGGATTGGACCCTCTGGCGGGCCGTATGTTTGACACCCCTGATTTACAGCCTTTATCGCTTATTCTTTTTAAATTGTACTTACTTTTTAATGGAGGGAGGGGGGGGGGGGGATATGTGTAATGTTAAATAATTATATAATGTATAATGTCTTCAAGCTACTGGATGCATACATTTCCCTCGGGATGAATAAAGTATCTATCTATCTATACTCCGCCACTTCAACCTGGACTTCCACTGCTATGCTGACGACACTCAGATCTACCTCAGCACCAAATCACCCCATAACCCACTCCTCTCCCACATCGAATCATGACTCACAGCCATAAAGGACTGGATGCAACACAACTTCCTCAAACTTAACAGCAACAAAACTGAACTCCTTCTCATCAGCTCCAAATCCACACTCAGCAAAACCTCCAACCTGACACTCACCATTGACGGCACCACTGTTTCCCCCTCCCCTCAGGGACGCAACCATGGCGTGATCTTTGACTCCACCCTCTCCCTTGAGCCCCATATTGTCAAAACTTCCTTTTTCCACCTCTGCAATATTGTAAAAATCAAACCGTCGCTCACCCGTCCAGCAGCTGAAAGACTGACTCACGCCTTCATTTCTCCCCGCCTTGACTACTGTAACTCCCTACTATATGGCATCACCGCAAGCTCCAACAACAGACTCCAACTGGTCCAGAACTCCGCCGCCCGACTCCTCACACACACCAAATCTTGGCACCACATCACCCCAGTCCTCAAAGAACTCCACTGGCTACCTGTTTCCCTCCAAATCAACTACAAACTCCTGGTCCTCACTTACAAAGCCCTCCACCACCTAGCCCCCTCCTATCTCACTGACCTCATCTCCCCATACCAACCATGGGGTCCCTCAGATCCACCTCTGCTGGTCTCCTTTCCACCTCCAAATCCAACCTGTGCAGCTTTGGAGACAGAGCCTTCTCCAGGGCAGCACCCAGGCTCTGGAACTCCCTCCACCAAGACATCCGTGACTCTCAGTCCCTCTCCATATTTCAGTCCCGCATCAAGACGCACCTCTTCTTAACTATCATTTAACCCGTTAACCGTATATATTTTTTTCTTCTCTCGTCCTAACCCCTCCCCCCACCTCCCCTACTATTGTAAAGCGGCTTTGAGGTCTTGAAAAGCGCTATATAAATTCAATTTATTATTATTATTATTATTATTATTAATAATACTGCTAACCAGAATACTACTGCTACTGCTTCTAATACCGCTAACCAGAATACTACTGATACTAATACTGCTAACCAGAATACTACTACTACTGCTAACCAGAATACTACTACTGATTCTGCTACTAATACCGCTAACCAGAATACTACTGATACTAATACTGCTAACCAGAATACTACTACTACTACTGCTAACCAGAATACTACTACTGATTCTGCTACTAATACCGCTAACCAGAATACTACTGATACTAATACTGCTAACCAGAATACTACTACTACTACTGCTAACCAGAATACTACTACTGATTCTGCTACTAATACCGCTAACCAGAATACTGCTGATACTAATACTGCTAACCAGAATACTACTACTACTACTGCTAACCATAATACTACTACTGATTCTGCTACTAATACCGCTAACCAGAATACTGCTGATACTAATACTGCTAACCAGAATACTACTACTACTACTGCTAACCATAATACTACTACTGATTCTGCTACTAATACCGCTAACCAGAATACTGCTGATACTAATACTGCTAACCAGAATACTACTACTACTACTACTGCCAACCATAATACTACTACTGATTCTGCTACTAATACCGCTAACCAGAATACTACTGATACTAATACTGCTAACCAGAATACTACTACTACTACTACTACTACTACTGCTAACCAGAATACTACTACTGATTCTGCTACTAATACCGCTAACCAGAATACTACTGATACTAATACTGCTAACCAGAATACTACTACTACTACTGCTAACCATAATACTACTACTGATTCTGCTACTAATACCGCTAACCAGAATATTACTGATACTAATACTGCTAACCAGAATACTACTACTACTGCCAATCAGAATATTACTGATACTAATACCGCTAACCAGAATATTACTGATACTAATACTACTAACCAGAATACTAATACGTTGTTCATTTATTAAGAGGAACCATTAGCCATATTTAAGGAATAAATAGTGATAACATCATAACGTTCTTCAAGAAGAGCCTAAAAACCTTTCTTTAAAAAAAAAAGGCTTTTCTTAAAACCATGTGTTGTTGTTGTCTTGTATTCTGTAGCACCTTGAGATTTCCTTTAGCCATGAAAGGCACTTTATAAATAAAGTTTATTATTTGTATTATTATTATTAACGATAGCTGACGTCCTCCCTAATGATGAGAACAGATGTATCAATAAATAACTCAGAGTGTAATCCGTCACAAACATGTCAGACAAACTGTTCAAGTAAAAACACTGAGCAGAAACAAACGAGTTTTAAATCGATGTTAAATCACAGCAGCAGAAGTTTGAGATAATGTTAGCAGCTAGTTAGCTTCGTACGAGACTCACCTGAAGTGACAATAAATATGAACTTCTAATGCTGTGACTATAACATGCGCACACACCTGAGCTCTGCTCACCTGGATCTGTGATACTTGATGATGAAGTTAAAGTTAGCTCCCCGGCTAACCTCAGAGCTAACCTCAAACCGCAGCAGGCCGATGTGTTTGTGTGTTAGCGGCTAACAGTTAGCACTTCACTGCTCCAGCTAAGAGCTAAGCGCTAATAGTTAAACTGCAAATACCGTTTGGAGCCTCACAGAGCTTCACCGGAGACTGACCAGAGCTTCACCGGAGACTGACGGGAGACTGACCGGAGACTGACCGGAGCTTCACCGGAGACTGACCGGAGACTGACCGGAGCTTCACCGGAGACTCAGTAATACCGTCAAAAGTAACAACCATGATAATCACCCGCGTGAATCAACTGTTGACACAGTGCGCCTGCGCAGACTGTGTGCTGCTTTCCAGGACAGTCGTAAATTAAATATAAAATGCTATTTAAAAAATATTACAGTACACTTCCTGTACTAATGTACACATCCTGCATTAAAGTACACATCATGTACTAATGTACACATCTTGCACTAAAGTACACATCCTGTTCTAAAGTACACATCCTGCATTAAAGTACACATCCCGCACTAAAGTACACATCATGTATTAATGTACACATCCTGCATTAAAGTACACATCCTGCACTAAAGTACACATCATGTATTAATGTACACATCCTGCATTAAAGTACACATCCTGCACTAAAGTACACATGTATTAATGTACACATCCTGCATTAAAGTACACATCCTGCGCTAAAGTACACATCCTGTTCTAATGTACACACCCTGCACTAAAGTACACATCCTGTTCTAAAGTACACTTCCTGTACTAATGTACACACCCTGCACTAAAGTACACATCAGGTACTAATGTACACTTCCTGTACTAATGTACACACCCTGCACTAAAGTACACCCGTTGGTATCTGGCGTTGCAACTTCAAGGTGATCCACAGGCCGGGTAACCGGATGGTTGTGGCTGATTTTCTCTCTCGCTCGGCGGAGGGGGGGGGGAGTTAGCTTGCGGCCGGCGGGCTCCCGGCCTGAGTCGGGCGGTGGTGGTGTGTGGTTAGGACGCTGGCTGCTGGGGAGAGACAGGAGTGTCCCATGCATTAAAGTACACATCCTGCATTAAAGTACACATCCTGTAATAATGTACACATCATGCATTAAAGTACACATCCTGCAACAAAGTACACATCCTGCATTAAAGTACACATCCTGCATTAAAGTACACATCCTGCATTAAAGTACACATCCTGCAACAAAGTACACATCCTGCATTAATGTACACATCCTGCATTAATGTACACATCATGCATTAAAGTACACATCCTGCAACAAAGTACACATCCTGCATTAAAGTACACATCCTGCATTAAAGTACACATCCTGCTTTAATATATCATATATTTATATATAATATATATAAATATGATATAAATATGATATATTATATGCATATAATATATATATCTATATAATATATCATATATTTATATCATATATTTATATATATTATATGCATATGATATATCATATTTATATCATAAATCATATATTTAAATGATTTAAATATGTATATAATATATCATATATTTATAGATAATAATAATAAGCACTTTTCATACAAGAATTGCAGTCCAAAGTGCTTCACAGCAAAAACATAAAAATTAGTACATGATTAGACAGAATAAGAGCATTTACAGTACAATAATCAAGTGTTAATGTACATGAGTGTGAAGTAGCATTAAAAATAGCATGAAATAGCAGAATTATAATTGTATAAAATAGCATTGAAAATCATGCCTAGTTTCCCTATCTGTGCCGTACTTAACGACCCTACTGAAATCACATTCTTCACACCGTTCTTGTAAATGTTTTAAACTATCAGAGCCATATTTTGAAAGCATGAGATCAACAATGGGCGCCTGTGGCCTTTGAACTGGTTTACTCCCTTTCCTACCCATTCTTGGTGGTCTTCGTACTTTTTACGTTTACAGCGTCAGCCTCTTTATTGACCTATTAACGTTTAAAACACAGACGTCTCCGTGAGTCCAGATTCTTTTGGCAAAATCTAGGTTTAAAGCTTGTTTCATAAACAAACCCCAGTTTGTTAAATATATACATATATATATATATACATATATATATATATATATATGCATATACATACATATATATATATATATATGCATATACATATATATATACATATACACATATATATACCTATACACATATATATAGACACATACATATACATACATATATACACATACATATATATACATACATACAGGACTGTCTCAGAAAATTAGAATATTGTGATAAAGTTCTTTATTTTCTGTAATGCAATTAAAAAAACAAAAATGTCATACATTCTGGATTCATTACAAATCAACTGAAATATTGCAAGCCTTTTATTATTTTAATATTGCTGATTATGGCATACAGCTTAAGAAAACTCAAATATCCTATCTCTAAATATTAGAATATCATGAAAAAGTATACTAGTAGGGTGTTCAACGAATCACTTGAATCGTCTAATTAACTCGAAACACCTGCAAGGGTTTCCTGAGCCTTGAAAAACACTCAGCTTGGTTCAGTAAACTAAATCACAAGTATGGGGAAGACTGCTGATCTGACTGCTGTCCAGAGGACCATCATTGACACCCTCCATCAGGAGGGTAAGACACAAAAAGAAATTTCTCAAAGAGCAAGCTGTTCACAGAGTGCAGTTTCAAAGCACATCCACAAAAAGTCTGTTGGAAGGGGGAAATGTGGCAGGAAACGCTGCACAACCAAAAGAGATGACCGCAGCCTTAACAGCATTGTGAAGAAGAGTCGCTTCCAGAATTTGGGGGAGCTTCAAAGACAGTGGACTGAAGCTGGAGTCCAGGTATCAAAAGCCACTGTTCACAGACGTGTCCGGGAAATGGGCTACAATAGCCGTATTCCCATGGTCAAGCCACTTCTGAACTCAAGACAACGGAAGAAGCGTCTGACTTGGGCTATGGAAAAGAAGCACTGGACAGTTGCAGAGTGGTCCAAAGTCCTCTTTTCAGACGAAAGCAAGTTTTGTATTTCATTTGGAAGTCAAGGCGCCAGAGTCTGGAGAAAGGCTGGAGAGGAGCAAAATCCAAGTTGCTTGAAATCCAGTGTGAAGTTCCCACAGTCAGCGATGGTTTGGGGAGCCATGTCAGCTGCTGGTGTTGGTCCACTGTGTTTCATCAAGCCCAGAGTAAATGCAGCTGTGTACCAAGAGATTTTAGAGCACTACATGCTTCCGTCTGCTGAAAAGCTCTATGGAGATGAGGAATTCATTTTCCAGCATGATCTGGCACCTGCCCACAGTGCCAAAACCACCAGTAACTGGTGTACTGACCATGGCATTACTGTCCTCGATTGGCCTGCCAATTCCCCTGACCTGAACCCCATAGAGAATATGTGGGGTATTGTGAAGAAGAAGCTGAAAGACACCAGACCCAACAATGCTAATGAGCTAAAGGCCGCTATTGAAGCATCCTGGGCATCCATAACACCTCAGCAATGCCACAGGCTGATTGCCTCCATGCCACGCCGCATTGATGCAGTAATCCGTGCAAAAGGATTCCCAACCAAGTACTGAGTGCATTAATGGACATTTTCAAATGTTGATTTTGTTTTGCTGTTATAAATCTTTTTTTTTTACTTGGTCTGAGGAACTATTCTAATTTTTTTAGATAGGATTTTTGAGTTTTCTTAAGCTGTAAGCCATAATCAGCAATATTAAAATAATAAAAGGCTTGCAATATTTCAGTTGATTTGTAATGAATCCAGAATGCATGACATTTTTTTTTTTTTTTTAAATTGCATTACAGAAAATAAAGAACTTTATCACAATATTCAAATTTTCTGAGACAGTATACGTATACATACATCCATCGTCTACCGCTTAAACCGGGGTCGGGTCGCGGGGGCAGCAGCTCCAGTAAGGAACCCCAATCTTCCCTTCTCCGGGCCACATCCTCCAGCTCCGAATGGGGGATCCTGAGGCGTTCCCAGGCCAGTGAGGAGATATAATCTCTCCACGGAGTCCTGGGTCTTCCCCGGGGTCTCCTCCCAGCAGGACGTGCCTGGAACACCTCCATAGGGAGGCGCCCAGGTGGCATCCTTACTAGATGTCCGGACCACCTCAACTGGCTCCTTTCAACGTAAAGGAGCAGCGGCTCTACTCCGAGTCTCTCACGGATGGCTGGGCTTCTCACCCTATCTCTAAGGGAGACGCCAGCCACCCGTCTGAGAAAACCCATTTCGGCCGCTTGTACCCGTGATCTCGTTCTTTTGGTCATGACCCAGCCTTCATGACCATAGGTGAGGGTAGGAACGAAGATCGACCGGTATATTGAGAGCTTTGCCTTCTGGCTCAGCTCTCTTTTCGTAAACAACGGTGCGTGAAAATTGACTGTAATACCGCCCCCGCTGCTCCGATTCTCCGGCCAATCTCTCGCTCCATCGTCCTCTCACTCGCGAACAAGACCCTGAGATACTTGAACTCCTTCACTTGGGGTAATGGCTCATTCCCTACCCGGAGTAGGCAATCCACCGGTTTCCTGCTGAGAGCCATGGCCTCAGATTTAGAGGTGCTTATCCTCATCCCAACCGCTGCACACTCGGCTGCGAACCGATCCAGTGACTGTTGAAGGTCACAGACCGATGATGCCATAAGGAGCACATCATCTGCAAAGAGCAGCGATGAGATCCTCAGGTCACCGAACTGCAACCCCTCTCCTCCACGACTACGTCTCGATATCCTATCCATGAAAATCACGAACAGGATTGGTGATAAAGCACAGCCCTGGCGGAGGCCAACCTTCACTGGAAACGAGTCCGACTTACTGCCGAGTATCTGGACACAACTCTCGCTTTGGGCGTACAGGGATTGGATGGCCCTCAAAAGTGACCCCCTCACCCCATACTCCCGCAGCACCTCCCACAGTATCACCCGGGGGACCCGGTCATACGCCTTCTCCAGATCCACAAAACACATGTAGACCGGATGGGCGTACTCCCAGGCCCCCTCCAGGATCCTTGCAAGAGTAAAGAGTTGGTCTGTTGTTCCACGACCAGGACGGAATCCGCATTGTTCCTCTTCAATCAGAGGTTCGACTACCGGCCGAACCCTCCTTTCCAGTACCTTGGAGTAGACTTTACCAGGGAGGCTGAGAAGTGTGATACCCCTGTAGTTGGCACACACTCTCTGATTCCCCTTTTTAAATAGGGGAACCACCACCCCGGTCTGCCAACCCCTAGGCACTGTCCCAGACTTACACGCAATGTTGACGAGGCGTGTCAACCAAGACAACCCCTCAACACCCAAAGCCTTCAGCATTTCTGGACGGATCTCATCAACCCCTGCGACTTTGCCACTGTGGAGTTGTTTGACTACCTCAGTGACTTCCATCAGGGAAATTGACGATGATCCCCCATCAGCTTCCAGCTCTGCCTCCATCATAGATATATACGTATGTATATATACATACGTATATATATACGTATATATATATGTGTATATGTATATATATATATATACATACATATATATATACATATGTATATATACGTATATATATATGTGTATATGTATATATACATATATATATGTGTGTATATATATATATATTGGTGTATATATATATACGTATATATATATATACGTATATATATATATACTTATATATATATACGTATATATATACGTAGATATCTATATATATATATACAGCGTATCTTTCATAATTATATATATATATATATATATATCCGTCTCTCTCTCTCCCTCCTCCCTATCTCTCTCTCTCTCTCTCTCTCTCTCTCTCTCTCTCTCCGTCTCTCTCTCTCTCTCCCCTCTCTCTCTCTCTCTCTCTCTCTCTGTCTGTTCTCTCTATCTCTCTCCGTCTCTATATATATCTCTATATATCTCTATCTATATATATATGTATTAATATATATATATATATATTATACAATATATACAGATGTATATATTAGTATTAACAGATGTATATATTAGTATTATTATTAACAGATGTATATATTAGTATTATTATTATCAGATGTATATATTATCAATAACAATACTGGACACAGACAGCAGAAAACAAACACAACAACTGATTTAAGTTTTAAAGTTTTAAATTTCTTCACATGAAAATATAAGAATAATACTGGATCATTCATAAAATACTACAAACTAGAATTTCATCATATGCTTTTCAGCCATACAGTTTTTACAGATGTTAGTTTTTAAATATTAAAATGAAAGAAATCCAGGAAAAGTATTTTAGACGTGTTCTTCAGAGATCTTTGGAGCTGTTCCAGTCTTTATGCTAAGCTAGGCTAACCCTACTGGTGCGTGAAGCCGTCACTCCACGAGAACACATCCTTCTGCTTCCTGCGTCTGCCGGCCTGCAGCTCGTCTCCGCAGCGGTGCTTCTTCAGCTGCCGGGAGTCGGAGAAGCCCTGGCCGCAGCGCTCGCAGGCGTACAGCTTCACGCCCGTGTGGATCTGCATGTGAGACTTGAGCTGGTTGGACTGCCTGAACTTCCTGCTGCACACGCCGCACTCGTAGGGTTTCTCCCCGGTGTGCACCAGCAGATGGCGGTGGTAGTTCTGCGGCGTCCTGAACTCTTTGCTGCACTGTTCACAGCGGTGAGGTTTGACTCCGGTGTGGAGGAGCTCGTGCTGCTTCAGCTGCGACATGAGCAGGAAACCTTTCTCGCAGACGGCGCAGACGTGCGGCCGGTCGCCACTGTGCTGCCTCAGGTGGTACAGGTACAGGTGCCGCAGGTGGAAGGACTTCCCGCAGGTGTCGCAGCTGAACTCTTTGTTCTCCGCGTGGCTCTTCTCGTGCGTTCTCAGTGTGGTGCCGCTGCTGAAGCTTTTCAGACAGGTCTTACAGCTGTAGGGTTTCGCTCCGGCCGGCCGCCGTCTCCCTGCCGCGCCACCCGCCTTCTGGCGGTCCTTGTTGTCGTGGACAAGCTGCTGGTGCTTCTGCAGCTGGCAGTTGTAGAAGAATGTCTTCCCGCAGAGGTCGCACATGAAGGGCTTCTCCACGCCGTGAACCAGCATGTGGGTCTTCAGAGCCCACGTCCCCGAGAAGCCATCGCCACACTTCTCACACCTGAGAGGACAAACAGGAAGTTAGCGCCGCGTCATGGACGACCGCTCTAACTTGATTTCAGTCCGTCTGTGAGCAGGAATGCAGATTAATGAAGATTTAATGCTGACGCAAAAGACAAAAAAAGTTTAACTTTAACTCTCGGAGCGGCTCGGAGGCATGAACTCCATTAACATCGAGAGAAAGTTCAGTTTCAAAATATAAAATATTCAAAAATATTAAATCACATTGTGTTTCCTCCTTCAGAGATAGAAAGTGGCTCAGTTTGAAAGCAGATACTGGTATCAATTATGTATAATAATATAAATACTAAAGGTTTGTTATTAATGCATAATAATGTAAATACTGAAAGTTTGTTATTAATGTATAATAATATAAATACTGAAGGTCAGTTATTGCAGTAATAATGTAAACACCTGAAGGGTTTCTCTCCGTTGTGCAGTCGCAGGTGTCTCTGGAAGTTGTACTTGAGGCCAAAGCTCAGGCCGCAGGTCTGACACACGAAGGGTTTCTCCCCAGAGTGCACTACGCGGTGCTGCAGCAGCCCCATCTTGCACTTGAAGGCCTTGTCGCACTCACAGCACTTGTACGGTCGGTCCTCGGAGTGTGACCTCTTGTGGACGCGCAGGTTGCTGGCGGTGGAGAAGCTCTTCCCGCAGGACGGGCAGGGGTACGGCCGTGCGCCAGTGTGGACCGTCTGGTGCTCGCGGAGGCTCTTCTTCCTGGTGAAGCCTTTGCCACAGACGTCGCACATGAAGGGCTTGACCTGGGCGTGTGACACCTCGTGGTAGCGCAGCGCGGCGGCCGAGGTGAAGGTGCGCTCGCAGACATGGCACTGCAGCGGCGCTTTGTCCAGCCGATGAGACACCTGGTGCACGCGTAGCTGCCGCAGCAGCCTGAACTTCCTGTTGCACTGGTCGCAGCGCAACAGTTTGTCGGGGTCGCTCTCCTGAGCCTCCCGCAGCTGGTGGCTCAGCACGTGTTTCTGCAGACTCTTGGCCTTGTAAAAACCTTTATCGCAGGAGCTGCAGGGAAATGGCTTCAGATGACAGGACACATGTTTCCTCAGCTGGTGTTTCTGATGAAAACCTTTGTTACACAGCTCACAGAAAAACCTCTTCTCTTTGTACAGCTCTCTCCTCCTCCTCCTCTCCTGCTCCTTCTGCTGCTCTCCCACCACTGCACAGGAAAACATACATACAAAAGGTATTATCATGTAACGTGTAAATACATGTATATGTATGCATGTATGTCTATATACACAGTCCCCTCCAAACCTAGTGGAACAGCGAGGCCAATTTCTTTATTTTTGCTGTACACTGAAAACAATTGGGTTTGACAACAAAAGATCTCTCAGCTTCTATTTTCAGATATTTACATCTAGATCTGTTAAACAACTTAGAAGATAGCATCGTTAATTAACGGAACACCACATTTTTAGGTGAACAAAAGTATAACAGAGACCTAATATTTAGTTACAAATCCTTTGCTTGCAATAACTGCATCAAGCCTGTGACCCATTGACATCCCCAAACCTTTTTTGTGATGCCTTTCCAGGCTTTCACCGCAGCCTCTTTCAGTTGTTTGTTTAGGGGGGTTTCTCCCTTCAGTCTCCTCTTTAGCAGGTACAATGATCACTAGAGTTTCAGTCTGGAGCTTGACTTGGCCAGTTTAAAACCATTTTTGGCCAGTTTCCATTTCTTTCCCCTGATAAACTCCTTGGTTGTTTTGGCAGTGTGTTTTAGGTCGTTGTCTTGCTCCATGATTACATTACATTACATTACAGTTCATTTAGCTGACGCTTTTGTCTAAAGCGACTTACAAAAGCGCAAACAATCATGAGAATACAATTCCGTACAGCAAGAATCCTGCAAGTACATTAGCTTCAAATAGGTACAATCCTTTAAGTGCAGAACAATAGCTTCAAATAAGCCAAACCAATATAAGTGCAACATACAAAGAACAGTTTTCTTTCCATTTTTCTTTCATGCGGCGAAGTGCAATCGAAACAGGTGAGTTTTCAGTCTGACGGAAGGTGTGAAGACTGTACCTGATGACCTGATTATCAATGGAGGGTCTTTCCACATTTTGGAGTCAGGATAG
>NW_021166882.1:42500-70826 GCF_900634415.1 Cottoperca gobio | reverse complement strand
AGAAGAAGAAGAAGAAGGAGAAGGACTTAACACCCACCAGACACTTGCCGCTCTCCGTGTCACAGCTGCTGGCGTGCCCGTTGCAGTCACACCTCTCGCAGGTGCCCAGGTAGAGTCCTGAGCTGGTGCGAGTGTAGCCTGCATCACAGTCCTGCAATGGAAAAGACCTCAGTTGAGACACAAGTGACGCACTGCAGTCATCATCATCATCATCAGCTGGTGAGAAAGTGTTTTATTCTAAGTTACCTGTAAACATCTTCTCACTTGTCTTGATGCAGTGATGATGTCACTCTTATGTGCATATGTCTTGTATTATTATTATTATGGGATGTGTACCTGGCAGGACGGGCCTCTGTAGCCCTTCGGACACACACACTCCTCCACCTCCACAGCGCGCTCGTTCCCGGTGGAGCGAGGAACAGCGACGTCCATCTGGATGTCTGAGATGCTGTTCAACACAGAAACACATGATTAACAACAAACTTCCTGCTTCTTTATTTTGCTGCTGGTCCAGCTGTTCCCCCCCCCGACCTGCTCTCAGCCATGTTGTCTGCGTAGGTGGCTCTGATCATGAAGACGCTCACGTCAGCCAGCGCCATCAGCAGGTGCTCCCGGGTGCACGGCTGCCCGTCAGCACGCCGCCATGCAGACTGTGAGAGAACGACATGGATTACTCAAACAAACCTACGTAAGACGACCTGCGAGAGTCAGAGTTACTTTCTTCCCTTTGAAGGTTTGACTCAAGACATTTAAATAAGTTCAGGTCGTGTTGAGAGAACTGCTGCTGTTTATAATGAGGTGCTTCATGAACTTGTCCTCCGATCTTCATAAGCACAGATCAGGAAGACGTTGGTGGAGGAGGTGCTCTCCATGAACAAATGCAACGCACCTCCCTGAAGGTCACACTGACAGCTTGTGGGACTCGAGGCTGCGGCTTGTTGTGGGAGAAATGCTCCAGGAAGATACCGTTCCCCTGCAGAACCACATCTGGCTGCCCGTCGATCACCAGAGAGCGCTGAAACGGCTCGAAGCTCACCGTGTAGCGCAGCTCCCCGCCGTACGCCGTCACCTGGAAGCAACGCGGAGGAAGGAGACGCTCAACAACACTGAACGGTGGAAAGGTATTTCTCCCCATGAAGACCGAGAGGCTCCTCTCACCTTATCTCCTCTGAAGCTGTCGGGCAGCAGCCAGTAGTAGATGTCTCTGGGGACGCTGGAGAAGGAGCGGAACACGACTTCAGACGAGCCTCTCTGGGAGATTCCCTCAGAGATGGTCTTAGTGCTGCCGCTGTTGGAGAGGGAGAAGAGCTGCCCGCTCACGCCGCCTCGCACCTGACACACAAACGAGTCGTCTGAGTGACACTCTCACACATTATTCATCGTTAGGAAGATGTTTGTAACATACTGATGGTGGCGTGTGAAGGTGATGCGCTTCAGCTGCTTCATTTTGACTGAGATGGAAAACATTGTTTGATTGTAAACATCAAGGAATTCTAAAATAAAATAAATATTCACAACTTCTCTTGTCCCCAGAAACCGTCTGTTTACATTTTATATTTACTTTATTTATAAAGAATGCTGAACGCAGACAGCTACATGAGCTGTGATGAAGATGTTACAAGGACTGTGGTGTGCCGTAGTGATGAAGATGTTAGGGACTGTGGTGTGCAGTAGTGATGAAGATGTTAGGGACTGTGGTGTGCAGTAGTGATGAAGATGTTACAAGGACTGTGGTGTGCCGTAGTGATGAAGATGTTAGGGACTGTGGTGTGCAGTAGTGATGAAGATGTTAGGGACTGTGGTGTGCAGTAGTGATGAAGATGTTAGGGACTGTGGTGTGCAGTAGTGATGAAGATGTTACAAGGACTGTGGTGTGCCGTAGTGATGAAGATGTTAGGGACTGTGGTGTGCAGTAGTGATGAAGATGTTAGGGACTGTGGTGTGCAGTAGTGATGAAGATGTTAGGGACTGTGGTGTGCAGTAGTGATGAAGATGTTAGGGACCTGCTCACCTGGTCTCTGCTCCAGGTGGAGCTGGAGCACTGCTTGGTGACGCCCATACAGAAGCACTGCAGGCAGCCCTCAGGCCTCTCTGAGAGGTGGAAGAAGCCCGCCTTACACTCGTCACACAGATCGCCTGCCACGTTGTTCTGAAACACACACACACACGTGTTATACATCTGCCAGTCATAAAAGAAGACAGAAGAAAAGAGTAAGACATGTAAGACAATATAATAATTCTATAATACGATGTAATGTAACCCTATGTGTCTGGATGAGTTCACCCTTTAACAGCAGATGAATGTTTGAAACAGTAGAGCTGCAGTGTGTACCTTGCAGCTGCACGGTCTGCTGCTGGAGCTGATGCTTCCTTTGTTGTCACATTTGGCGCCTGCTGCAGAGAGAGAGCAATGGAAAGAAGATGACATGGGAGTGATCCATGCATACCTGAGCCCTGAGCACATACTACTGTAGTACCAGGGGAATACAGACCATAGTACTCGTTACACAGACCTGCTGTGCTCATACTGCCGGGTGCTAAAACTTCCAGGAACAGCCTGTCCTTTTCATGGCAGAATAAGAATCAGGAGTGAGCGGAACATATACTCACTTATAGCAACACAGTGTCCATTGGGCAGAAGAGGGTTCCCCTGGTAACCTGGAGAACACCTGAACGCAACAGAACCAAAGCAGATAGTTAAACAGAGCTTTGTTCCTCTGGATGATCTGAGTTTGACATATTTACACCTTTTGTTCTTCACAGCAGAACTTTTATTATAAGTCACATGACTTCACGTCACCACCGCTAAGCTAACGGCAGCTAATGTTCACCGTGACGATGTTCAACGTCCCCAAATTATTATTAAACATTATATTGTACATTATTATTATTATTACCTTTTTAATTTCTTTATCTATTTCTTTATTATTATTATTATTATTATTATTATTATTATTATTATTATTATTATTATTATTGTTATTATTGTTAGATATATTATATTATAGACCTTTTTTAAGACACAGAAAAGCTTCAAAATTCACAAGAAGATCTGCAACTAAACACAAATCTGTCTGTTATTTTCTCCATTTATTGATTAGTTGATGGAAAATGTGAAAAATGTGTTTCAGTGCCGAAGACGTCGTCTTCAGATGTCTCAGAAATTCTGATTTCCAATGCTATTTTATATTATTTTAATTCTGCTATTCTATATTATTTTAATTCTGCTATTTTATATTATTTGAATTCTGCTATTTTATATTATTTGAATTCTGCTATTTTATATTATTCTAATTCTGCTATTTTATACTATTTTAATTCTGCTATTTTATATCATTTTAATTCTGCTATTTTATATTATTTTAATTCTGCTATTTTATATTATTTTAATTCTGCTATTTTATATTATTTTAATTCTGCTATTCTATATTATTTTAATTCTGCTATTTTATATTATTTTAATTCTGCTATTTTATATTATTTTAATTCTGCTATTCTATATTATTTTAATTCTGCTAATTTATACTATTTTAATGGTACTTCAGCCTCATTTACATCAACACTGTGATTGTTGTACTCTAAATGATCTTATTCTGTCTAATCTTGTACTAATTGTTTCTGCTGTGAAGCACTTTGGGCTGCAATTCTTGTATGAAAGGTGCTATACAAATAAAGCTTATTATTATTATTATTATTATTATTATTATTATTATTATTATTATTTTAATTTTTATTGTTATTATAATCTGTATTAAAGTATAAACCCCTGTCATTAAATAATGACATCATTTCTTATAAACCACATTGCTGCCAGCTCCAAACAGTTTACAGCGTAACTTGAAGCACAGCGGATGATATCAGCTCCCTCACTTTTCACAGCGTCTTCCTGTATAGCCGGGCCTGCAGGCGTCACAGGTCGGCTGCAGGTCAACGTCCAGGAAGCAGCTGTCAGAAAACCTGCGAAGCCCATAGAGTAAAACAAAGATTAACATCTACAGCAGGTTAATGAGCAGCTATCATATCTGAAAGAGCTCAGCAACATTATATTCCCACTGATGTCCTGTGTGTGTGTGTGTGTGTGTGTGTGTGTGTGTGTATGTGTGTGTGTGTGAGAGAATGTATACTCCTGATAGTGCTGTAGGTATGTACGTGTGTGTGTGTGTGTGTGTGTGTGTGTGTATGTGTGTGTGTGTGTGTGTGTGTGTGTGTGTGTGTGTGTGTGTGTGTGTGTGTGTGTGTGTGACCAGTGGTGGAATGTAACTAAGTACATTTACTTAATTTAAGTTCTGTACTTAATTACACATTTTCTATTTATGTGACTTTATACTTTTACTTCACACAAGTGCTTTTACTAAAGTAAGATTGTGAATGCAGGACTTTTACTTGTAACAGAGTTCAGTATACACTTCAGTATTTCTACTTTTACTGAAGTATAATATCTGAGTACTTCCTGTGTGTGAGCGTACCGGCGCGAGGTCTCGTAGTACGGACAGGGGCAGGGCTTGCAGTCGTCGGGCCGCCCTCTGCTCGGGTCTCCGAAGTATCCGGAGCGACACTTGTCGCACTGAGAGCCTTCTGTGTAGTGCTGGCAGCTCTGAGGACACACACACACACACACACACACACACACACACATACACACACACACACACACACACACACACACACACACACACACACACACACACAGACACACACACACACACACACACATACACAGACACACACACACACACACACACACACACACACACACACACACATACACAACACACACACACACACACACACACACACACAGACACACACACACACACACACACACACACACACACACACACACACACACACAGGGTTTTCTAATGTTCTTAAGAGAATTGTGCACGGATCTTAAAACACAATCAATCCAGATGCAGGAAGAAGAAGTGCGAGAGTAATCTATTACCAGACAGTGTCCGCTGATGGGGTCACAGGCGCTGGCGTGTCCGTTGCAGTTGCAGCCGGCGCAGGTGCCGAGGTACGATCCACCGGGGACCCGCTCAAAACCGGAGGAGCAGGTCTCGCAGGACAGACCCGAGTACCCAGGAGGACATCTGGGGGATCATCACAACGTCACATGACAACACGACACAAACGTCCTCGTGGGGACAAGCTGAGAGGCAACCAGCTTTTACAGAGAGACACAAAATACAACAAAGGTCGCAGCCGACCAATCAGGACGCTCGGTCTGGGAAATGAAGTCGTATATGAGTGTTCACCAAAACATTCCTCGACATTGTTATTATGTATCTTGTATTCACGTCTGTTTTATGATAGTGAGCAATGTTTTTAAATTGTAAAGCATCTTTGAGTATCTAGAAAAGGGTTATCAATTAAATGTATTATTATGTTTTTTTCTTTCTTATTTATATATTTATTTATTATTATTGTTGTCGTCATCATCATTATTTTTTGTTGTTTAATGAATTATATTTTACTTGATATTTATTTATTATTATTTATATCTCCATGTAACCCTGAATATAATGAATTATAATTATATTACTAATAATGATCATTATTATTATTAGCTTTTAATTTCTTTATCTATTTCTTTACTATTATTATTATTATTATTATTATTATTATTATTATTATTATTATTATTATTATTATTATTGTTGTCATCATCATAATTTCTGATTATGTTTACTTAATACATATTTTACCATCTCTCCATGTATAGAAGTATTTAAATGTATAAACTGACCCTGAATATATTAATGCAATGATTATTAATGTTATTATTGTTATGATGTGTACAGGCTTCTCCCCACCTGCACTCCTCCACACCCTTCACATGACCCAGGATGCTGAAGTCCACGGTGGTGGTTTCCATGACGATGTCACTGAGCGCCACGCTGACCATGTGGTTGTCGTAGACGGTTCGGACGCTCATGCTGTCCAGACCGGCGAGCGTCATCATCAGCTCCTCCCGGCTCACAGCGCGCCCGTTGGAGTGCTGCCATTTGTCCTGCAACAACAAGCGCACGTGTTTATTAATAATTGTGGTTATGATGATTATTATTATTCATATTAATAACCCTGTCCTGCTCATTCTGATGCTTGTTTACGTTGACCACAATAAACTAAACTAAATATATTATGACATTTCATCACAAACCTTTACTTTTTATGAATTTTTAATGACATACAGATCAGATTTGGTGTTTTTATGCAGTTTTCTAAATAACGGCACGTCTCAGCAGCAGCACAGGCTCGTGCACAGTTGTCTCTGAAACACGTACTTCAGTGAACTTGACCTCCCTCTGGTTGAGCAGTCCGGGAGGGGCGGGGCTTCCTCTGCGATACACCAGCCTGCGTCCGTTTCCAACCAGCGTGACGTCGGGCTTCTCCACAGGCTCCGACAGGCCGCGGGCCAACGTGTAGCGCACCTTGAACTTCAGGGATCCTCCGTACGACTCAATCTGAAATCACAGCAGGACTTTAATGGACAATTAGTTGAATTGTATTTCTTTTCATCTCTTCAACGGGCCTTTATTTGGGACCGACTTTAATTCCTTTCTCAGAAAGAAACTCAGCAAAGATGTGAAATATATCAATCTGTTCAGCTTCACACGCTTTCTGTGAAACGAGCTGAAGCCTTGACCAAGAATTTAAATGCTACTTTGTGAAAACATGAAGCCACTAGTGAAATGTGTGACGGTGTTGTATTGGACTCGTCACCTTGTTGCCCAGGAACTGTCGAGGCAGCGTCCAGAAGGAGTCAAGGTTGAGGAAACGTCGGGACAGGTCAACCAGCTGGAACTCTTCCATCTCAGGGTTGATGAGCAGCTGCGTGGAGGACAGAGGGGGCGTGCCCGGCCGGGACGGGTAGGTGACGTTCACTCCTGGAGGTGAGAACAACAGACACTCAGCATGTTTCTGCTCAGAATGACTTCTCATCTATTTCAGTCGACAGTTTAGCTTCAGTGCCTTTGAAGTTTTCCTCCTCTGTGAAGCGCAGGCTGATCTGGTTGCGGTAGCGGCCGGTGTTCTTGCAGTTCTTGGAGAGTCCGGCACAGAAGCAGGACACGCAGCGTCCCTCCACACTGAAGTGACCCGCGGAGCAGTTTCCTGCAGAGACAACAGACACAGGGCTTAACAGGGAGGACGGACAAGAACAATCAAACACTTCCTTCTCGTCTCTGTTGAGCTGCACATCGGGCACTGGCGAGAGAATGGCGGTGAGGAGGATAAGTTTATGATCTAAAGCGAGCATTTCAAGGATCCTGGAAACTGGAGTTCAGTTTGGTGGCGTTACAGGATGATGCCAAACTCTAACTAGGGCTTTCTATATACAGTATATATACCGTATATATATATATACAGTATATATACTGTATATATATATACAGTATATATATATACAGTAAATATACAATATATATACAGTATATATACTGTATATATACTGTATATATACAGTATATATACAGTATATATACAGTATATATATATATATACAGTATATATATATATATACAGTATATATATATATATACAGTATATATACTGTATATATACAGTATATATACTGTATATATATATATATACTGTATATATATATATATACTGTATATATATATATATACTGTATATACTGTATATATACTGTATATATACAGTATATATACAGTATATATATATATATACAGTATATATATATATATACAGTATATATATATATATACTGTATATATATATATACATGTATATATATATATACTGTATATATATATATATACTGTATATATATATATATACTGTATATATACTGTTTATATACAGTAAATATACAATATATATACAGTATATATACAGTATATATACAGTATATATACTGTATATATACAATATATATACAGTATATATACAGTATATATACAGTATATATACTGTATATATACTGTATATAAACAGTATATATACAGTATATATATATATATATACAGTATATATATATATATACAGTATATATACAGTATATATACAGTATATATACAGTATATATACAGTATATATATACTGTATATATATATATATATATATACAGTATATATACTGTATATATACTGTATATATACTGTATATATACTGTATATATATACTGTATATATACTGTATATATATATACTGTATATATATATATATACTGTATATATACTGTTTATATAGAGTATATGTATCTTTATTTGACTAGGAAGTCACAGTGAGATTGTAGATCATGATATAACATATGTTCTGGTAATTCAAAGTCTGTATGAAATAACTACATGTTGTGAACTCCTGTGTGAACTAAAAACATGACAAATAAAAAGTAAATTTTTCCATTTAAAGAGATTTTCCAAGTGATTTGCGTCAGTGTTTGTTAATCAGTCAGCGTCAACATGTATGACGATATCTTCATCGTCATACATGTATTTATACAAGTTTGAGAACCAGAAGAATAAAACGGACGTCAGTGAAAGTAAAAACTGACTTTGTCACGTGGATTTCTGAAAAGAAAAGTATATTCTTCCTGTAACTGCAGGCCATTCACAGTAAAACGCAGTGTTTATGAGCCCTCAGTGTCAGTACCTGGATTTGGGCCGGTGGTGAGTGTTAGCACTCCGTCAGGGATCCCAAACACCAAGCCTTTAGCGTTGATGGCCTCGCAGGTGTAGGCGCCCTGATCCGCCTCCTTCACATCGCGGATGGTCAGACTGCCGCGGCCGTTCTCGCTGGTCATAGAGATCCTGAGGAAACAGAAATACAAATGAGCGCTTGTACAGAACAACGGAGATCATAAATATATGATAACTAGTCCTGTTAATAACTAGTCCTGTTAATAACTAGTCCTGTATTAATAACTAGTCCTGTTAATAACTAGTCCTGTTAATAACTAGTCCTGTATTAATAACTAGTCCTGTTAATAACTAGTCCTGTTAATAACTAGTCCTGGTAAAAACTAGTCCTATTAATAACTAGTCCTGTTAATAACTAGTGCTGGTAATAACTAGTTCTATTAATAACTAGTCCTGTATTAACAACTAGTCATGTTAATAACTAGTCCTGTTAATAACCAGTCCTGTTAAAAACTAGTCCTGTTAATAACTAGTCATGTTAATAACTAATCCTGTATTAATAACTCGTCAAGTTAATAACTAGTCCTGTTAATAACTAGTCCTGTTAATAACTAGTCCTGTTAATAACTAGTCCTGCATTAATAACTAGTCATGTTAATAACTAGTCCTGTATTAATAACTAGTCCTGTTAATAACTAGTCCTGTTAATAACTAGTCCTGTTAATAACTAGTCCCGTTAATAACCAGTCCTGTTAATAACTAGTCTTGTTAATAACTAGTCCTGTTAATAACTAGTCTTGTGTTAATAACCAGTCCTGTGTTAATAACCAGTCCTGTGTTAATAACTAGTCCTGTTAATAAATAGTCCTATATTAATAACTAGTCCTGTTAATAACTAGTCCTGTTAATAACTAGTCCCGTTAATAACCAGTCCTGTTAATAACTAGTCCTGTTAATAACTAGTCATGTTAATAACTAGTCCTGTTAATTAGTCCTGTTAATTAGTCCTGTTAATAACTAGTCCTGTTAATAACTAGTCCTGTTAATAACTAGTCCTGTTAATAACTAGTCCCGTTAATAACCAGTCTTGTTAATAACTAGTCCTGTGTTAATAACAAGTCCTGTTAATAACCAATCCTGTGTTAATAACCAGTCCTGTGTTAATAACTAGTCCTGTTAATAACTAGTCCTGTATTAATAACTAGTCCTGTATTAATAACTAGTCCTGTTAATAACTAGTCATGTTAATAACTAGTCCTGTTAATAACTAGTCTTGTTAATAACTAGTCCTGTATTAATAACTAGTCCTGTTAATAACTAGTCTTGTTAATAATTAGTCCTGTTAATAACTAGTCCTGTTAATAACTAGTCCTGTTAATAACTAGTCCCGTTAATAACCAGTCTTGTTAATAACTAGTCCCGTTAATAACCAGTCTTGTTAATAACTAGTCCTGTTAATAACTAGTCCTGTTAATAACTAGTCCCGTTAATAACCAGTCTTGTTAATAACTAGTCCCGTTAATAACCAGTCTTGTTAATAACTAGTCCCGTTAATAACTAGTCCTGTTAATAACTAGTCCTGTTAATAACTAGTCCTGTTAATAACTAGTCCCGTTAATAACCAGTCTTGTTAATAACTAGTCCCGTTAATAACCAGTCCTGTTAATAACCAGTCCTGTTAATAACTAGTCCTGTAAATAACTAGTCCTGTTAATAACCAGTTCTGTTAATAACTAGTCCTGTGTGGCATCTGACTCTTGCTGTAACAGTGAGCAGATGTTTCGTGCGACCACACACAGCAGCCGACGCCCAGCATGACATTCATCCAGAAGGTTTTGCACCACAAAGATCTTCTCAGTAATTAGAGTCACACGTGTAAATAAAGCTCACACTCAGCACATGGATCAGTCCGGGCTGTCGACTGGTGTCTCTGCGGCTGCAGATCCATTAGATCATCAGATGCAGATGTTTTGTTTGCAACATGTTTCAGAAAGTGTTTTCCATAAACTCTGAGTAATCTGTGTAATATGTGTGTGTTAGAGAACAGAAGCAGAGTTTCCCAGCAGACCCACCTGCCGCTGAGAGGGATGTGCCCCCAGTTCAGTCTCCAGGTGATGATGGGTGTTGGCACTCCAACAGCCTGACAGGTGAACGTCACCGTCGCCCCCCGGGCTGCCTGAATGGATTCTTCCGGAGGGCTCGTCACGGAGGGAGGGGCTGCAACGTGTCAAGGAGACAATTTAACCACATAATAAATGCACATGTGCAAGAAACGCTGGCGTGGGACTGGAATGTGGGGGATGAGTGGAGCTCATGAATGCCTAAAAGTCAGAGGAAAGATTATAATTGTCCGCTGTGGACGGACAATCCCCCTCCAGTTCTCAGGAATGGATGCTTCACAAAAAGCTCTGTGTCTCACAACACATGTGTGAAAGGTTGTTAACATTAGTCACAGTGTGAACAGCAGCAAGAAGAAAGATCCAGTGGGAGACTTACTGCAGCCGTACTCATCCGAGCGGTCCGGGCAGTCCGGCTCGTCGTCACACTGGTAACTCGCTGGGATGCAGGTGCGATCGCTCAGGCATTCAAACTGCTCCGGAGCGCACCTGTCGCCTGGACCCTTTGTGGCTGGAGGGATGAGATGCAGTTTACAGCAAGTGTAAGCTGTTAACAGTAACAGTCGTCTCACTTAACAAAGCTAATGAATGATGACATGTTTAGCCGCATGTCATCATTCCGTCGCTGGCTCTCACGGTGGTGTCCAGATAATGATGTGGGCTTCGTAGACAATTGGCGGACTTTCTGGGGAAGGCCTGGTCTGATTAGGAGTGACGGCATCCATCCTACTTTGGCTGGAGCAGATCTCATATCCAATAATATTACACAGTCTATTAGTGGACCTAATCCATGACAACCCAGAGTTGAGACCAGGACAAAGAGTTGTAGTCTTACACACTTCTCTGTGCTTCTTTCCGGGCAGTCACCCACTCAAATCCCCATAGTGACTGTGTCTGCCCCACGACCACTGAAACTAATCAAGTCTATGGTTAACAGAAGAGGAGTTATACATGAAAACCTAATTAAAATAAACACCACCACTGCAAAAGTGCAACTAAATCAAAAAATTAAATGTGGGCTCTTAAACATCAGATCTTTATCAACGAAAGCTGGATTGGTAAATGATTTAATATCAGATAATAAGATTGATTTATTTTGTCTCACTGAAACCTGGCTGAGACATGAAGAATATGTCAGTCTAAATGAATCTACTCCACCTGGTCATATTAATACTCACATTCCTCGAGGTACTGGCCGAGGAGGTGGAGTTGGGGCCATATTTGACTCAAACCTCTTGATCAATCCTAAGCCTAAACTAAAATATAACTATTTTGAAAGCCTTGTTCTTACGCTCTCAAACCCAACATGGAAAACAATAAAGCCAATTTTATTTGTTACTGTGTACCGCCCTCCTGGTCCGTACTCTGAATTTCTATCTGAATTCTCAGAATTTTTATCAAATTTAGTCCTTAAAACAGATAAAGTAATTATTGTAGGTGACTTTAATATTCATGTGGATGTTGATAGTGACAGCCTTAATAATGCATTTATCTCAATATTAGATTCAATTGGGTTCAGTCAGAATGTACATGAACCAACTCACTGTTTAAACCACACTCTGGACCTTGTTCTGGGATATGGTGTTGAAATTGAAAGTTTATCAGTGTGTCCACATAATCCTCTTTTATCAGACCATTTTTTAATAACTTTTGAAGTCCTGTTACTGGACTACAAGCCAGTAGGCAAAATATCCTACGCTCGATGTTTATCTGAAAGTGCTGTGACTAAATTTAAGGAAGTGATTCCATCAGCACTTGATTCAATACCAGGACTCAATATCAATATAACAGAGGACTCCAATGCTAACTTTAGTCCCTCCCAAATTAATCATCTTGTTGATAGCGCTGCAGCCTCACTGCGAATAACACTCGACTCTGTCGCTCCTCTTAAGAAGAAGATCATAAAACAGAAAAAGAAAGCTCCATGGCTTAATTTACAAATCCGCAAACTAAAACAAAAGTCGAGAAATCTTGAAAGTAAATGGCGTTCCACTAAATTGGAAGAATCTCGTTTAGTCTGGTTAGATCATCTTAAAACGTATAAGAAGGCTCTCCGTAATGCCAGAGCAGCTTATTACTCTTCCTTAATAGAAGAAAATAAGAACAACCCCAGGTTTCTTTTCAGCACTGTAGCCAGGCTGACAGAGAGCCACAGCTCTACAGAGCCTTCTGTTCCTATATCTCTCAGTAGTGACGACTTTATGAGTTTCTTTAACGATAAAATTATAATTATTAGAGACAAAATTAATCTCCTCCTGACCTCAATTGGTAATGACTTAACTTCAACTGTTGGAATTTTAAAAACATCTGTAACTCCTGAAATATATCTAGACTGTTTTACTCCAATCAACCTTAACCAACTAACTTCAACAATCTCATCGTCTAAGCATCAACCTGTCTTTTAGACCCGATTCCAACTAAACTGTTTAAAGAAGTTTTACCCTTAATTAACACTTCGTTATTAAATATGATCAACCTGTCTTTATTATCTGGCTACGTACCAAAATCCTTTAAAGTAGCTGTAATAAAACCACTTCTTAAAAAGCCTGGTCTTGATCCAGAGATTTTAGCCAACTATAGGCCGATATCTAATCTTCCCTTTCTCGCTAAAATCCTTGAGAAAGCAGTCGCAAAACAGTTGTGTGACTTTTTACATAATAATAGTTTATTTGAGGTTTTTCAATCTGGATTTAGAGTTCATCATAGCACAGAGACGGCAC
This sequence comes from Cottoperca gobio, assembly GCF_900634415.1. NCBI lineage: Eukaryota > Metazoa > Chordata > Actinopteri > Perciformes > Bovichtidae > Cottoperca > Cottoperca gobio. The sequence goes on along the minus strand of NW_021166882.1, from coordinate 57,383 downwards.
TGGTGAAAGTTACCAATGACCTTCTATTGGCTTCAGACAAAGGACTCGTCTCTGTTCTTGTCTTGTTAGACCTCAGTGCTGCTTTCGACACTGTTGATCATGACATTCTACTACAGAGACTGGAACATTGTGTTGGCATAAGAGGAACCGCACTAAGCTGGTTCAAGTCCTATTTATCTGAGCGATCTCAATTTGTACTTGTTAACGATAAATCCTCCATGACAGCCAAAGTCAGTCTCGGAGTTCCGCAGGGTTCTGTACTTGGACCGATTCTATTCACCTTATATATGCTTCCTTTGGGCAATATTATAAGGAACCACTCTATAAACTTTCATTGTTATGCGGATGATACCCAATTATATCTATCAATTAAACCAGATGAAACCAATCAATTGGCTAAACTTCAAGCATGCCTTAAGGACATAAAAACTTGGATGTCTAGCAACTTTTTGATGTTAAACACAGACAAAACTGAAGTTATTATACTTGGCCCTAAACGCCTCCGAAACGCATTTTCTAATGACATAGAAGCTCTGGATGGCATTAACTTGGCCTCCAGCACCACTGTAAGGAATCTTGGCGTCATCTTTGATCAAGATCTGTCGTTTAACTTCCACATAAAACAAATCTCAAGGACTGCCTTCTTTCATCTACGTAACATTGCAAAAATAAGACACATCCTGTCTCAAAATGATGCAGAAAAACTAGTCCATGCATTTGTTACTTCAAGGCTGGATTACTGCAACTCATTGTTATCAGGTTGTCCAAAAAAGTCGGTTAAGACTCTTCAGTTGATCCAAAATGCAGCGGCACGTGTATTGACTAGAACAAGGAAATGGGATCATATTACTCCTGTATTAGCTGCTCTGCACTGGCTCCCGGTAAAATACAGAATAGAATTCAAAATCCTTCTCCTGACTTACAAATCAATTAAAGGTCAGGCTCCAGCATATCTTAAAGATCTCATAGTACCTTATAAACCAACTAGAGCATTACGCTCCCAGACTGCAGGGTTACTTGTGGTTCCTAGAGTCTCTAAGAGTACAATGGGAGCCAGAGCCTTCAGCTATCAAGCTCCTCTCCAGTGGAACCAGCTTCCAGTTTGTGTTCGGGAGGCAGACACACTCTCCACATTTAAGAGTAGGCTAAAGACTTTCCTTTTTGATAAAGCTTATAGTTAGGGCTGGCTCAGGTTTGCCCTGGATCAGCCCCTAGTTATGCTGCTATAGGCTTAGACTGCCGGGGGACACCTCCCTGCTCTCTTCCTTCTCTCCCTCTCTCTTCTTCTCCCTCTCTTCTTCTCCCTCTCTATCTGTATGCATTTATGTAAATATATGTTACTAACTCACCATCCGGGGTATCATCCCCGGAGTGTCTGTCTCTCATGTGGCAGGTTGCCACTGATAAAGTTTACGTCAGGATCATGAATCGTGACAGCGCCTGCTGACCTGGTCCTGCTGGACACCGGGAAGCCTTATTGACATTTTCCTGGATTCATCCAAACTTTCTATTTCTTTTTTTTTTTTCCAACACAACATAATTTCTGTCAAATGTTGTATTTGTACTATGTTGTTTATCCTGTACACACGACATCTATTGCACGTCTGTCCGTCCTGGGAGAGGGATCCCTCCTCAGTTGCTCTCCCTGAGGTTTCTTCCATTTTTTCCCCTTTAATTTTGGGGTTTCTTTTAGGAAGTTTTTCCTTGTGCGATGCGAGGGTCTAAGGACAGAGGATGTTGTAACCTGTACAGTCTGTAAAGCACACTGAGACAAATGTATAATTTGTGATATTGGGCTATACAAATAAATTTGATTTGATTTGATTTGAATGAGCGTGTTTCCCACAACGTGACTGTCCCTGTACTTAGTTCAATGTAAGTCGCTCTGGATAAGAGCGTCTGCTGAATGTCCTGTAATGTAATAAAATGGTCTTAAATGACAATAATAAGCAATTATATCTTTACAATATATCGTCCAACACAAGTAGCTACAGGCCTGAACAGTCGTATATATACTTGTAATAAGAGTAGTTGCTAAAAACCTATTCCAGCCCTTTAAAAACACATGGAGACTCACGGCAGTCTGTCTCGTCAGAGTTATCCTCACAGTCGTTGTCTCCGTCACAACGCCAGAGCTTGAGGGCGCAGCGGCCATTTTTACATTTGAACTCATTGGGTTCACAGGGAGAGGGCGTACCTGTGAAGAGAGAGAGAGTCTGAGAGTGCAGCTTGCTTTTACATTTACTGTTACTCTTGAGTCAGAAAAGCTTTTTAGTTTTAGTCAAATTTTAGTCCCTTAAACGTTTTAGTCGACAAAAAGTTTCCGCCAAGTTTCGAGTCCTCAGATTATATGGAACATTTCAGTCGATCTAAAAACAATTATTTTGTCATTTTAGTTAAATGTACTCAGATCTCTGGAGAGAAACTTCTTTATATGGGTTAGGGTTAGGGTCAGGGTTACCACATCTGAACTCGTCGCTCCCGTCCGAGCAGTCTGCCTCCCCATCACACACGTAGTCTCGGGGGATGCACTCTCCGCTCTGGCATGTGGCTTGATCGGCTCTGCAGGGTCCTGGGGGGCTGGGGGGCCGCGGGGGCTTCTTGATGGTGGTGGTGGAGGTGGTGGTGGTGGTGGTGAGTGGGGGGTCCGGAGGGTTTGTGTCTAAACCAAACATATAAAGAAGTTACTTGAGCTGTGTTCACTCTGCAAGCTTCAGATTGATTCCTCAGCTTTGTGTGAGGTAAATAACTCCTGATTGTTTTAATTCACACTTGATGATTATCACATGTATTTGTCCACCTCAATCAACATGTATTTCTGCACAACATGTATAATGAGCACTATAATGAGCATATTAGTTATGAATGTAAAACACATCAGGTAAGCTTCTCCTTTGAAAAGTTACAGGTCTACAAGAGGCGACACCCTTCTGTGTTGAACTAGTCAAATTGTTTATGTGATTTTTGTACACTTACTGCTGATCCAATAGACAATTAACTGGGTTTTTATAAATTCGGCCTGTGGACTTGGTGGCGCAGAAAGTGCCCTCGGTTGAGAGTATTATCAAAATGCTGTTATCATCACTTTAAATAAATATTATCTTGAACATTCAGGAGTTTGCTGGATTGATTTGAAAGGGAGTCATAGTGTCCTCAGAACTTTTAAACCCCACATTTGTTTGTTTGGCTGTTTAGTGGAAGTTTTGTAAGCAGATCTTTACGAGGACGAGGAGAAAGAGACACGCATTTTGAAATCTCATTTTAGTGGAGTAACAGCTGCTACTACTGTACCGAGGTGTGTGTGCGTGTGTGTGTGTGTGTGTGTGTGTGTGTGTATGGCTTCACTAAAAACAGATTTAATCCATCTTTTCAAGAAGTCGGGCTGCTTTTAACTACATCTGTCAGCGCCACCGGACGACACAGCTCCCGATGAAACCATCAAATCCATGTGGTTTGTATGAAAGAAACATTTCTTAGTCACAGCATGAGCGCAGCCTCGGAGCTGCCAGTGAACGCGATTCACTTCCTGTTACAACTCGCTCCGGGCGCAGCACTCACCACAGTTGTTCTCATCACTCATGTCTCTGCAGTCGGGTCTGTTGTCACACAGGTATTCCATCAGGATGCATGTCCCGTCACCACACCTGTGCTCATCTGACATGCAGGGTCTGATGCCGGGGGTTACTATGAGAGAGGGGGGGGGGCAGTGTTGAAGGATCAAATACATGCAAGCCAAGGCTACACTGCAGCCTGTACACTAAAGTCACATCACAGCACACGAAACAGGATCCATCACTGCAGAGAGAGCAACACGCAAAACTGTCACTTACATTCATTAAGTTTTCTGTGCTAAAAGGACCGAGGGACTGTTTATACTAGACACACATTACTAGTACTAATAATATTTTTTATTATTATAATAATAATACTTTCATTATTATTATTATGATGTATTATTGTTATTATTATTATTATTATAATACTTTTTTGATTATTATTATAACAATTATAATTATTATTATAATACTTTTTATTATTATTATTATTATTATTATTATAATAATTATAATAACAATAATTACAGTTCTAAGAGAATGTTTGGAAAACGGATTCAAAAATAACTTAAAGAATCTCATAAATTCCTCATTAATATCGTTAAAGATTTTATTATTGCCCAGCCTTACTACTAACTACACAGACAGATGTGTGAAGACACTACGGATAAAGTGACCCCCCATGCCTGTGTACAGAGTTGGTGGAATTTGCGTGAATCAATAGCTGCTTTACTGCAGCAGCTCTCTAATCAAACTCATGCCATGCAAAGATCCTTCAGGCTCACTGTGCGTTGCTCGACTTTAGGGACCCTCAGAAGAAGGGATGTCACCAAACCACATACTCAGCAGTTTATACCAATACCAATGAAACTCTTGTTAAAAGAGCTCATAATTCATCTAATATTTTATATTGCTGAGAAAACATCTTCAAACAAGTTTCTCACCAACAACTACATTTTACAAGATTACATTTGAACACATCATGATAACGTTATAATTTACTTTTCACCCAGTTCTAATTTTTACTGAATAGAGCTTGAACGCATCACAATGTAACTATGTGATCTTAATGTTATCATTAGCTGTTAGCTCCGTTATTAAGCCAATCAGGACAGTACTGCCCACCGGCTGCTAACAGCTAACAGCTAACAGCTAACGTTAACTAGCTCCAGAGATGCCCTCAGCGCATCATTAAGTCATAAAAGTAAACATTGGACTTATTTTTCACAACATTCTGACACTATAAATTGAACAACATGGACAAATCAGGAGAAAACGTACTTTAGTTTGAGAACAATTGTCTTATCTCTCCGTCTCCGCAACACTCTCTCAAGATTTGTGAACATAGAGCACTAACGAGCGCTAAGAAACTATTTCAAGATTTTAAGCTAACGTCAACTAACGTTCACAAACGCCCTGGGGAACATATTTTCGTGATGCTAAACATATTTGTTAGTTGTGTAAATGATTAATGATAATAAAGCAAAATAAAGCATAAATAGATCAGAGCGTGTGAAGCGTGTACCACTTCATACGCTTGATATGCGTCATCTTTACTTATAGAGCATCTTGCAACGCTCCTCCTCCTGATTTTAACATGATGTTGTTCACAGTGTAGCGTCATCACAACAGCCAGGACAGTTGGCAATAAGTCACATTAAGCATTATCTATGGACAGGACGCATTAGTCTTTTTAGTTAGTCACTTTTTCACAATTTTAGAATCGACATGATAATGAAGTATCTGTTTTGGTGACATCCCCACTCAGAACTACTTAAAATCAGAGCTTTCATGCAAAACATTGGTCATCGTAAACCTTCAGCATCACTACAGTAGGCTCAGTCGCCATGCAGAGCGCATGGCACAGTACAAACCTGGCACTGCGAGAGGCTCCACTGGAGGCAGAGGTTTCTCTAGAGACCAGAGGGACACGTTAAGGACACTGCCTCCTGCTGGACCTTCATCTGCTGCAAACAAACAGCAAACTTCCTCTTCGTGAGGTCTTACCTTCCCCGAGCTGTCTGAACTGAAAGCCTTGGACTGACGTGATGTAGGAGGCGATGGCCCCCTCCTTCACCACGTTATACAGCACGCTGCGGATCTGTTCGTCATTGTTGTTGTAGTCAGAGCCCACATCCAACTCCACGAAGACGTCCACGCCGTCCTCTCTGATCATCTTCCTGCAAAGAGCAAGAAAGACCTGGTGAGGCTGCCGCCACTAAAGACCGTGAGTAAAGCAGTTTGAGGTTAAACATCAGAGTTTCTCCTGAGAGAGAGGAAACGTTACCTTCAGGAACATTACACATGTCTCTGTCTCACTACATATACAACACAGGACTGATGACACCATGACAGGAGAGAGGAAACGTTACCTTCAGGAACATTACACATGTCTCTGTCTCACTACATATACAACACAGGACTGATGACACCATGACAGCAGAGAGAGGAAACGTTACCTTCAGGGACATTACACATGTCTCTGTCTCACTACATATACAACACAGGACTGATGACACCATGACAGGAGAGAGAGGAAACGTTACCTTCAGGGACATTACACATCTCTCTGTCTCTCTACATATACAACACAGGACTGATGACACCATGACAGGAGAGAGGAAACGTTACCTTCAGGGACATTACACATTTCTCTGTCTCTCTACATATACAACACAGGACTGATGACACCATGACAGGAGAGAGGAAACGTTACCTTCAGGGACATTACACATTTCTCTGTCTCACTACATATACAACACAGGACTGATGACACCATGACAGGAGAGAGAGGAAACGTTACCTTCAGGGACATTACACATGTCTCTGTCTCACTACATATACAACACAGGACTGATGACACCATGACAGGTGAGAAAGGAAACGTTACATTCAGGGACATTACACATTTCTCTGTCTCACTACATATACAACACAGGACTGATGACACCATGACAGGAGAGAGGAAACGTTACCTTCAGGGACATTACACATGTCTCTGTCTCACTACATATACAACACAGGACTGATGACACCATAACAGGATAGAGAGGAAATGTTACCTTCAGGGACATTACACATTTCTCTGTCTCTCTACATATACAACACAGGACTGATGACACCATGACAGGAGAGAGGAAACGTTACCTTCAGGGACATTACACATTTCTCTGTCTCTCTACATATACAACACAGGACTGATGACACCATGACAGGAGAGAGGAAACGTTACCTTCAGGGACATTACACATTTCTCTGTCTCACTACATATACAACACAGGACTGATGACACCATGACAGGAGAGAGGAAACGTTACCTTCAGGGACATTACACATGTCTCTGTCTCACTACATATACAACACAGGACTGATGACACCATAACAGGATAGAGAGGAAATGTTACCTTCAGGGACATTACACATTTCTCTGTCTCTCTACATATACAACACAGGACTGATGACACCATGACAGGAGAGAGGAAACGTTACCTTCAGGGACATTACACATTTCTCTGTCTCTCTACATATACAACACAGGACTGATGACACCATGACAGGAGAGAGGAAACGTTACCTTCAGGGACATTACACATTTCTCTGTCTCACTACATATACAACACAGGACTGATGACACCATGACAGGAGAGAGGAAACGTTACCTTCAGGGACATTACACATGTCTCTGTCTCACTACATATACAACACAGGACTGATGACACCATGACAGGAGAGAGAGGAAACGTTACCTTCAGGAACATTATACATTTCTCTGTCTCACTACATATACAACACAGGACTGATGACACCATGACAGGAGAGAGGAAACGTTACCTTCAGGAACATTACACATGTGTCTGTCTCACTACATATACAACACAGGACTGATGACACCATGACAGGAGAGAGGAAACGTTACCTTCAGGAACATTACACATGTCTCTGTCTCACTACATATACAACACAGGACTGATGACACCATGACAGGAGCGTTATTACACATTTCTCTGCAACACGCCACAGGGCTGGTGTTTCTAATGCAGAAATGTTTCAGAACACACCTGTAAACAGGTCTGAGAGGAGCTCCTCACTGCTGATGACTTCCTGACTACAGGTCTTGTGCACTTTGTAAATCTGCATGATTTAAAGGATTCTTACTTGATGAGCACCACGCTGACCGTCTGGACACCTGGAATCCGGTTGTAGTCCGACTCCAGCTGCGGAGGGAAACATTTCATTTGAAATGTACAAGCCAGGCTCTTATTTCCAGACAGCAGGTCACACATGTTTAAATCAGCACAGACATGAATAACCGTAGAGTGTATGGAGAGAGGACGTACCGTGTCCACCACCGCCTCAGAGATCTCGTTAAAGGCGGAGGAGAAGATGTCCTCTAACTCGGGGCCGTACACCAGGGAGTCGGTGAAGTTGACGAGCGCTCGGTAATAAACTGTAAATACAGAGAAGAAGAATCTGTAATAACACCCAACCTCCACAGGCTCAGCCCTAAGATCTGCTGACTTTAGATGAGGTGGTTCAGGGTATTAAAGACGAGCCACAGAGACATGATGGCGTCTGTCTCCATGTCTCTGCTGACACACGTCAAGAAGACAGAAAGTCCAAACTAAGCGTCGGAGGAACGACCGGAACAGGAAGGTTCTGCAGCTTGGTTCAGTTTTAAAGTTTGTTCAGTATCAGTCAGTTATTTTAATGTCAATGTTTTATTATCAACATTCACAGTTGAATTTCAATATTCCATGAAAGAAAAGTTCCATAAATGTTTGTGTGAATTATAGTTCTTAGAAAGAAAGACCTGAAGGAACCTGAACAGCTCTGATATATTTGAAAGTGTCGGGAAGATGCAGAGCTGTATGTGTTTCTCCTTATCAACCACAATGTGGCTGTATTATGATATACAGAGTCCCAGGCTGAGCGCAGGAACCTGAACAGCTCTCACATGGGCAGGAAGTCAATATTTGTGCTGCTTGTTGCAGTCACATGCTTCTCACCCCGCCTACACACACACACACACACACACACACACACACACACACACACACACACACACACACACACACACACACACACACAGAAGAGCAGCAGCTCCTTGATACACTGACTAACTGCTCTTTCCTGCCGGCACCTCATGCGTCCCTGGAGGATCAGTGAGCAGCAGCAGCAGAGCCTGCAGGGCCTCACTTACTCTCACTAGCAATAATTGTTCGGCCTGAATGTGGACAGGCAACATCAAAGTTGCTCATCAAAGCGCCTCATTTGACCCGCATATAATCGAATCACTTGCGAGGGTCTTGGCCGGCAGCAGCCTCTCTGAGGGCCTTTGATGAGAGCGCTAAGCGCCGCTGCTAACGAGCAGCCGCTCTGCTTCTCTTGTGGGGGGGAATCCCCTCGTCCAGCCCCGCCACCATCAAGAGTGATGAAACTGTCAGAGTGCATGACGGGGGGGATGGAGAGAAAACAGCATTCCACACTTTTAATTCACAAACTTATTTAACTATTAAAGCTGTTGAGCAGAACTGAGGCGGCTTTGTGCAAGGGCCCCTCCAGACACCCAGGGGCCTCCGCAACACAAAGACGGGATTGAGCAGCGAGCCCGGGCCGCACTGGGTTCGACCTTCAACCCCCACGGCATCGACCCAGCACCACCCGAGCCCTTTACAGAGACCCATCAGAACCCTGATGTGTTGACGTTCAGGAGCGTTACATGTTTCTCCTTCCTGTCATGCGTTCCTCTCAGCTGAGCTGAGGACTCCTGCGACTTCACTCTTTCATTGGTGTCCAGCCAAAGTCCCGTCTCTGCCCTCAGGGAGCTCCTGGGAATAACTTCTGTCTTCACTGCGCAGCTCGCCTGCTCTCCCACGACTTGCAAAGTTAAAACCACCATTGTGTTCAACAAAGCAGCTCTTCATACTGTGCAGTCGGGAGTCTGTGAAACAGCTGGTTTGCATCTTTAGGACAAAATGACCCAATCTGTGTTGCTGTTCACACACAGGAGCAGTCACTCCCACAGATCTTCTCAGAGATGTTGTCGAGTGACATGAGCTGCATGACTCCGTGGAACGAGCATCACTTCCTCTGGCATCAGAAGACGGGGAGACGCCTGCGAGACGCTTGAAAAAACAGAGTGCTGGACTGAGCGCTGCAGGCCGAGCTTCATGGGAACCATTCTGACAGTGTGTTTGGAAATGAGAGAGCAGGTGACAGGAGAGGGTGCCAAAGACAGGGGGGGTGCAGAGAGAGAAGAGGACTTACTGAGGTCGGGTTCGACCGGGCTCTGTATGTTCCCCAGATAGGAAGAGTCCAACCAGCCGGCTATGGCAAGCAATGAAGGCGAGTAGCGAGAGACAGGGGGGACGGGGGGAGACAGGGGGGAGAGGGGTGGGGCAGCAGAAGGAGGAGTTAACCAGGCAGGTGCAGAGAGGTTACAGTTCATGTTAGAAAGGAAATGATTTGGAAGCGAGGAGAGAAAAGAGAAAGTGAAGATCAGAGAGTTGATGCAACAGAAACAGGAAATCAGGAAAAGTGTTTTTCCATTCATGTGTTTTATGCACATTTAAGTTTCACATTAGAAAAGATGATCAAACTAAACTGTAATAAAGTGTGAAGAGTTGCTACATGGACACTTTGAGGATAAGTTGTGACCAACAGCTGGAGACAAACAGCTGATGGGACAAACAGCTGATGAGACAAACAGCTGATGAGACAAACAGTTGGAGACAAACAGCTGAAGAGACAAACAGCTGATGAGACAAACAGCTGATGAGACAAACAGTTGGAGACAAACAGCTGATGAGACAAACAGCTGATGAGACAAACAGTTGGAGACAAACAGCTGATGAGACAAACAGCTGATGAGACAAACAGCTGGAGACAAACAGCTGATGGGACAAACAGCTGATGAGACAAACAGCTGGAGACAAACAGCTGATGAGACAAACAGCTGATGGGACAAACAGCTGATGAGACAAACAGCTGATGAGACAAACAGTTGGAGACAAACAGCTGATGAGACAAACAGCTGATGAGACAAACAGTTGGAGACAAACAGCTGATGAGACAAACAGCTGATGGGACAAACAGCTGATGAGACAAACAGCTGATGAGACAAACAGCTGATGAGACAAACAGCTGATGGGACAAACAGCTGATGAGACAAACAGCTGATGAGACAAACAGCTGATGAGACAAACCGCTGATGGAGACAAACAGCTGATGAGACAAACAGCTGATGAGACAAACAGCTGATGAGACAAACAGTTGGAGACAAACAGCTGATGAGACAAACAGCTGATGAGACAAACCGCTGATGGAGACAAACAGCTGATGAGACAAACAGCTGATGAGACAAACAGTTGGAGACAAACAGCTGATGAGACAAACAGTTGGAGACAAACAGCTGATGAGACAAACAGTTGGAGACAAACAGCTGATGAGACAAACAGTTGATGAGACAAACAGCTGGAGACAAACAGCTGATGAGACAAACAGCTGATGGAAACAAACAGCTGGAGACAAACAGCTGATGAGACAAACAGCTGGAGACAAACAGCTGATGGAAACAAACAGCTGATGAGACAAACAGCTGATGAGACAAACGGCTGATGAGACATCATGTGAAACACAAAATAAAACACAACAGCTGGAGGTGAAAATAAAGTTTTCATCACAGTTGTACAAGCAGTTGTACCCCCCCATGCTGTGGACAATGAGTCTGTGGTTTGTGTTGACTAATGAGTTCAACCAGCGTCTGTTGGGACACACGAGGAAGTCTGCACAACAGCGTCAAGGAGGAAAGATCATAGGGCATGTCTCTCAGAATGAGTCCTCTTCAGAGGATATCCTACAAACACACACACACACACACACACACACACACACACACACAAACACACACACACACACACACACACACACACACACACACACACACACACACACACACACTCAGACACACACACACCCTGCAGGGAGGAGCTGCTTCCTGTTTTCTCTCCTAAATGGAAAGAACTGCACCATTATAACCATCTTTTAACCAAAGTGAAGCGCTCTGCAGCCGCTCTGCAGCCTGTTCTCGTGGTGACTCATTCATTCTTCTGGATGAAGTTACATCAGAGGCAGGCTGTCAGCGGAGGAGACAAAGGTGGGATTTAAGAGACGGAAAGTTTTCTGTTCACTGACTTTCAATAGTACTTTCAATACACTTGAAACACTTGAAACACATGAAACACATGAAACATATGAAACACCAGAAATACAGAAACATATGAAACACGTGAAACACATGAAACACAGAAACACAGAAACATATGAAATACAGAAACACATGAAACACAGAAACACATGATACACAGAAACATATGAAACATATGAAACACAGAAACAAATGAAACATATGAAACACCAGAAATACAGAAACATATGAAACACATGAAAAACATGAAACACATGATACACAGAAACGCATGAAACATATGAAACACATGATACACAGAAACACATGAAACATATGAAACACATGAAACATATGAAACATATGAAACACAGAAACATATGAAACACATGAAACTCATGAAACATATGAAACACATGAAACATATGAAACACATGAAACACATGAAACACATGAAACATATGAAACACATGAAACATATGAAACACATGAAACACATGAAACATATGAAACACATGAAACACATGAAACATATGAAACACAGAAACACAGAAACACATGAAACACATGAAATATATGAAACACATGAAACATATGAAACACATGAAACACAGAAACACATGAAACACAGAAACACATGAAACACATGAAATACATGAAACACATGAAACACATGAAACACATGAAACACATGAAACACAGAAACACATGAAACATATGAAACACATGAAACACATGAAACATATGAAACACAGAAACACAGAAACACAGAAACACATGAAATACATGAAACACATGAAACACAGAAACACAGAAACACATGAAACACATGAAACACATGAAATACATGAAACACATGAAACACATGAAACACAGAAACACATGAAACATATGAAACACATGAAACACATGAAACATATGAAACACATGAAACATATGAAACACAGAAACACAGAAACACATGAAACACATGAAATATATGAAACACATGAAACATATGAAACATATGAAACACAGAAACATATGAAACACATGAAACACAGAAACACATGAAACATATGAAACACATGAAACACCTGAAGCACATGAAACACATGAAACATGAAACACAGAAACACATGAAACATATGAAACACATGAAACACATGAAACACAGAAACACATGAAACATATGAAACACATGAAACACAGAAACATATGAAACACATGAAACACATGTAACACATGAAACATATGAAACACATGAAACACATGAAACACAGAAACACATGAAACACATGAAACACATAAAACACATGAAACACATGAAACACATGAAACACATGAAACATATGAAACACATGAAACACATGAAACATATGAAACACATGAAACACAGAAACACATGAAACATATGAAACACATGAAACACAGAAACATATGAAACACATGAAACACATGTAACACATGAAACATATGAAACACATGAAACACATGAAACACAGAAACACATGAAACATATGAAACACATGAAACACATAAAACACATGAAACATATGAAACACATGAAACACATGAAACATATGAAACACATGAAACACATGAAACATATGAAACACATGAAACACAGAAACACATGAAACATATGAAACATATGAAACACAGAAACACATGAAACATATGAAACATATGAAACACAGAAACACATGAAACACAGAAACACATGAAACATATGAAACATATGAAACACAGAAACACATGAAACATAGAAACACATGAAACATATGAAACACATGAAACATATGAAACACAGAAACATATGAAACACATGAAACACAGAAACACATGAAACATATGAAACATATGAAACATATGAAACACATGAAACATATGAAACACATGAAACACATGAAACATATGAAACACAGAAACACATGAAACATATGAAACATATGAAACACATGAAACACATGAAACACAGAAACACATGAAACATATGAAACATATGAAACATATGAAACACATGAAACACATGAAACATATGAAACACATGAAACATATGAAACACATGAAACACATGAAACATATGAAACACATGAAACATATGAAACACCTGAAGCACATGAAACACGAGCTGACAGCCCAGTGCGGCTCACAGACACGGAGTTGGAGACTGGGTTTTGTGTTGCACGCAGGGAACTACACACTTACTAAACGTATCATCCTGCAGAAGAGTTACCTGTGTAAGGTTTTTATTTGATATGAACTCTCTGGTGTTCAACAGGAAGCTGTGGAGCAAACAACACGTTCTGATTCACTGACACAGCAGAGCCATTTCTTTTCTCCAACTCAAGGTAATCTGTTGATCCTCATGAAGGTCAAATACACAGCATCAGGGACGGCATCGAGGAAACAGACCTCCGTTTCAGAAACATGTCTGAAGAGAAGCGGCGGCTCAGGTCTCCAAGGCAACGCATCTGTTATGAGTACAACAGAGCAGAGCACCACGGGGCAAGGTGCAGGGATAAAGAGCCTGACACACTGTGAGCGGAGGCTTGGTGTGAGCAGCTCTCTGTACGGGTCAGTGTGGGACCACCGTGAGGGTCCCCAGCACTGCGACGACAAAGACCACCAAAATAACTGCAGCTGCCAGCATTCGTCCCCCAGTGTGTGAGCGGGGGTCCCTGATGTGTACACCCCTCATGCTACAACACAGTGAGGCAGGATGAAGCACGTTTCATCTCAAAGCTGTCACAGAGCTCTGCGTCAGTCAAAGCTAAATGGAAATATGCTTTATTTGACCACAAGAACATTTCTGCAACATGTGATCAGTGTGAACATTTAGTCTGATCAGAGTTTAAATGACTCAGTGCTCAGCAGCCTGCGGAGTCACTGCTCCAACTGAGTTACAAGCAATCATAAACTGCTGCTGCTAATGCTAATACTGCTAATGCTGCTGCTGCTCCTTCTTTGGCAACCTCTCTTCTAGAAACATGACTTCTCAAGCTTTTCATCCAGAATTAGCAGTGGGAAGAATGTGACCCCAGCAGACTCTCACCACCACCATGACATGTAGACATGGAAACTTTTGGTTTCAGCAGGACAGACAGCAGGACAGACAGCAGGACAGACAGCAGGACAGACAGCAGCACAGACAACAGGACA
>NW_021166882.1:27500-37500 GCF_900634415.1 Cottoperca gobio | reverse complement strand
TGTCTTGCAGTGTCCACAAGAGTCCTGCAGAGTCCTACAGTGTCCCGCGGAGTCCTGCAGAGTCCTACAGTGTCCCGCAGAGTCCTACAGTGTCGTGCAGTGTCCCGCAGAGTCCTGCAGAGTCCTACAGTGTCCTGCAGTGTCCTGCAGAGTCCTACAAAGTCCTGCAGAGTCCTGCAGTGTCCTGCAGTGTTCCGCAGAGTCCTACAGTGTCCCGCGGAGTCCTACAGTGTCCTGCAGTGTCCTGCAGAGTCCTACAGAGTCCTGCAGAGTCCTGCAGTGTCCTGCAGAGTCCTACAGTGTCCTGCAGTGTCCCGCAGTGTCCTGCAGTGTCCTACAGTGTCCTGCAGTGACCCGCAGTGTCCTGCAGAGTCCTACAGAGTCCTACAGTGTCCCGCGGAGTCCTACAGTGTCTTGCAGTGTCCACAAGAGTCCTGCAGAGTCCTACAGTGTCCCGCGGAGTCCTGCAGAGTCCTACAGTGTCCCGCAGAGTCCTACAGTGTCGTGCAGTGTCCCGCAGAGTCCTGCAGAGTCCTACAGTGTCCTGCAGTGTCCTGCAGAGTCCTACAAAGTCCTGCAGAGTCCTGCAGTGTCCTGCAGTGTTCCGCAGAGTCCTACAGTGTCCCGCGGAGTCCTACAGTGTCTTGCAGTGTCCCGCAGAGTTCTACAGTGTCCTGCAGTGTCCCGCAGAGTCCTACAGTGTCCTACAGTGTCCAGCAGAGTTCTACAGTGTCCTACAGTGTCCCGCAGAGTCCTACAGTGTCCTGCAGTGACCCGCAGTGTCCTGCAGAGTCCTACAGAGTCCTACAGTGTCCTGCATTTTCCCGCAGTGTCCTGCAGAGTCCTACAGTGTCCCGCTGTGTCCCGCAGAGTCCTACAGTGTCCCGCGGAGTCCTACAGTGTCTTGCAGTGTCCCGCAGAGTCCTGCAGAGTCCTACAGTGTCCCGCAGAGTACTACAGTGTCCTGCAGTGTCCTGCAGAGTCCTACAGTGTCCCGCTGTGTCCCGCAGAGTCCTACAGTGTCCCGCGGAGTCCTACAGTGTCTTGCAGTGTCCCCAAAAGTCCTGCAGAGTCCTACAGTGTCCCGCAGAGTCCTACAGTGTCCCGCAGAGTCCTGCAGAGTCCTACAGTGTCCCACAGAGTCCTACAGTGTCCTACAGTGTCCCGCAGAGTTCTACAGTGTCCTACAGTGTCCCGCAGAGTCCTGGAGAATCCTACAGTGTCCCACAGAGTCCTACAGTGTCCCACAGAGTCCTACAGTGTCCAACAGTGTCCCGCAGAGTTCTACAGTGTCCTACAGTGTCCCGCAGAGTTCTACAGTGTCCTACAGTGTCCCGCAGAGTCCTACAGTGTCCTACAGTGTCCCACAGAGTCCTACAGTGTCCTACAGTGTCCCGCAGAGTCCTACAGTGTCCTACAGTGTCCCGCAGAGTCCTACAGTGTCCTACAGTGTCCCGCAGAGTCCTACAGTGTCCAGCAGAGTTCTACAGTGTCCTACAGTGTCCCGCAGAGTCCTACAGTGTCCTGCAGTGACCCGCAGTGTCCTGCAGAGTCCTACAGAGTCCTACAGTGTCCTGCAGTGTCCTGCAGAGTCCTACAGTGTCCTGCAGTGTCCCGCAGTGTCCTGCAGAGTCCTACAGTGTCCCGCTGTGTCCCGCAGAGTCCTACAGTGTCCCGCGGAGTCCTACAGTGTCTTGCAGTGTCCCGCAGAGTCCTGCAGAGTCCTACAGTGTCCCGCAGAGTACTACAGTGTCCTGCAGTGTCCTGCAGAGTCCTACAGTGTCCTGCAGAGTCCTACAGTGTCCCGCTGTGTCCCGCAGAGTCCTACAGTGTCCCGCGGAGTCCTACAGTGTCTTGCAGTGTCCCCAAGAGTCCTGCAGAGTCCTACAGTGTCCCGCAGAGTCCTACAGTGTCCCGCAGTGTCCCGCAGAGTCCTACAGTGTCCTGCAGTGTCCCGCAGTGTCCTGCAGAGTCCTACAGTGTCTTGCAGTGTCCCCAAGAGTCCTGCAGAGTCCTACAGTGTCCTGCAGAGTCCTACAGTGTCCTGCAGTGTCCCGCAGAGTCCTGCAGAGTCCTACAGTGTCCTGCAGTGTCCTGCAGAGTTCTACAGTGTCCTGCAGTGTCCCGCAGTGTCCTGCAGAGTCCTACAGTGTCCCGCAGAGTTCTACAGTGTCCTGCAGTGTCCCGCAGAGTTCTACAGTGTCCTGCAGTGTCCCGCAGTGTCCTGCAGAGTCCTACAGTGTCTCGCTGTGTCCTGCAGTGTCCTGCAGAGTCCTACAGAGTCCTGCAGAGTCCTGCAGTGTCCTGCAGAGTCCTACAGTGTCCTGCAGTGTCCCGCAGTGTCCTGCAGAGTCCTATAGTGTCCCGCTGTGTCCCGCAGAGTCCTACAGTGTCCCGCGGAGTCCTACAGTGTCTTGCAGTGTCCCGCAGAGTCCTGCAGAGTCCTACAGTGTCTTGCAGTGTCCCGCAGAGTCCCGCAGAGTCCTACAGTGTCCTGCAGTGTCCCGCAGAGTCCTGCAGAGTCCTACAGTGTCCCGCAGAGTCCTACAGTGTCCTGCAGTGTCCCGCAGAGTCCTACAGTGTCCTGCAGTGTCCGGCAGAGTTCTACAGTGTCCTGCAGTGTCCCGCAGTGTCCTGCAGAGTCCTACAGTGTCCCGCTGTGTCCTACAGTGTCCTACAGTGTCCCGCAGAGTCCTGCAGAGTCCTACAGTGTCCCACAGAGTCCTACAGAGTCCCACAGAGTCCTACAGTGTCCTACAGTGTCCCGCAGAGTCCTACAGTGTCCTACAGTGTCCCGCAGATTTCTACAGTGTCCCGCAGAGTCCTGCAGAGTCCTACAGCGTCCTACAGTGTCCCGCGGAGTCCTACAGTGTCCTACAGTGTCCCGCAGAGTTCTACAGTGTCCTACAGTGTCCCGCAGAGTCCTACAGTGTCCTACAGTGTCCCACAGAGTCCTACAGTGTCCTACAGTGTCCCGCAGAGTCCTACAGTGTCCTACAGTGTCCCGCAGAGTCCTACAGTGTCCTACAGTGTCCTACAGAGTCCTACAGTGTCCTGCAGAGTCCTACAGTGTCCTGCATTTTCCCGCAGTGTCCTGCAGACTCCTACAGTGTCCCGCAGAGTCCTACAGTGTCCCGCGGAGTCCTACAGTGTCTTGCAGTGTCCCGCAGAGTCCTGCAGAGTCCTACAGTGTCCCGCAGAGTACTACAGTGTCCTGCAGAGTCCTACAGTGTCCTGCAGAGTCCTACAGTGTCCCGCTGTGTCCCGCAGAGTCCTACAGTGTCCCGCAGAGTCCTACAGTGTCCTACAGTGTCCCGCAGAGTCCTACAGTGTCCTACAGTGTCCCGCAGATTTCTACAGTGTCCCGCAGAGTCCTGCAGAGTCCTACAGCGTCCTACAGTGTCCCGCGGAGTCCTACAGTGTCCTACAGTGTCCCGCAGAGTTCTACAGTGTCCTGCAGTGTCCTGCAGAGTTCTACAGTGTCCTACAGTGTCCTGCAGAGCCCTACAGTGTCCTACAGTGTCCTGTAGAGTCCTACAGTGTCCCGCAGAGTTCTACAGTGTCCTACAGTGTCCCGCAGAGTCCTGCAGAGTCCTACAGTGTCCCACAGAGTCCTACAGTGTCCCACAGAGTCCTACAGTGTCCTACAGTGTCCCGCAGAGTTCTACAGTGTCCTACAGTGTCCCGCAGAGTTCTACAGTGTCCTACAGTGTCCCGCAGAGTCCTGCAGAGTCCTAGAGTGTCCTACAGTGTCCCGCAGAGTCCTACAGTGTCCCGCAGAGTTCTACAGTGTCCTGCAGAGTTCTACAGTGTCCTAGAGTGTCCCGCAGAGTCCTGCAGAGTCCTAGAGTGTCCTACAGTGTCCCACAGAGTCCTACAGTGTCCCGCAGAGTCCTACAGTGTCCCGCAGAGTCCTACAGTGTCCTGCATTTTCCCGCAGTGTCCTGCAGACTCCTACAGTGTCCCGCAGAGTCCTACAGTGTCCCGCGGAGTCCTACAGTGTCTTGCAGTGTCCCGCAGAGTCCTGCAGAGTCCTACAGTGTCCCGCAGAGTACTACAGTGTCCTGCAGAGTCCTACAGTGTCCTGCAGAGTCCTACAGTGTCCCGCTGTGTCCCGCAGAGTCCTACAGTGTCCCGCAGAGTCCTACAGTGTCCTACAGTGTCCCGCAGAGTCCTACAGTGTCCTACAGTGTCCCGCAGATTTCTACAGTGTCCCGCAGAGTCCTGCAGAGTCCTACAGCGTCCTACAGTGTCCCGCGGAGTCCTACAGTGTCCTACAGTGTCCCGCAGAGTTCTACAGTGTCCTGCAGTGTCCTGCAGAGTTCTACAGTGTCCTACAGTGTCCTGCAGAGCCCTACAGTGTCCTACAGTGTCCTGTAGAGTCCTACAGTGTCCCGCAGAGTTCTACAGTGTCCTACAGTGTCCCGCAGAGTCCTGCAGAGTCCTACAGTGTCCCACAGAGTCCTACAGTGTCCCACAGAGTCCTACAGTGTCCTACAGTGTCCCGCAGAGTTCTACAGTGTCCTACAGTGTCCCGCAGAGTTCTACAGTGTCCTACAGTGTCCCGCAGAGTCCTGCAGAGTCCTAGAGTGTCCTACAGTGTCCCGCAGAGTCCTACAGTGTCCTACAGTGTCCCGCAGAGTTCTACAGTGTCCTGCAGAGTTCTACAGTGTCCTAGAGTGTCCCGCAGAGTCCTGCAGAGTCCTAGAGTGTCCTACAGTGTCCCACAGAGTCCTACAGTGTCCCGCAGAGTCCTACAGTGTCCCGCAGAGTCCTACAGTGTCCTACAGAGTCCCGCAGAGTACTACAGTGTCCTGCAGTGTCCCGCAGAGTCCTGCAGAGTCCTACAGTGTCCCGCAGAGTCCTACAGTGTCCTGCAGTGTCCCGCAGAGTCCTGCAGAGTCCTACAGTGTCCCGCAGAGTCCTACAGTGTCCTGCAGTGTCCCGCAGAGTCCTACAGTGTCCTGCAGTGTCCGGCAGAGTTCTACAGTGTCCTGCAGTGTCCCACAGTGTCCTACAGTGTCCTACAGTGTCCCGCAGAGTTCTACAGTGTCCTACAGTGTCCCGCAGAGTCCTGGAGAGTCCTACAGTGTCCCACAGAGTCCTACAGTGTCCCACAGAGTCCTACAGTGTCCTGCAGTGTCCGGCAGAGTTCTACAGTGTCCTACAGTGTCCCGCTGTGTCCTACAGTGTCCTACAGTGTCCCGCAGAGTCCTGCAGAGTCCTACAGTGTCCCGCAGAGTTCTACAGTGTCCTACAGTGTCCCGCAGAGTCCTGGAGAGTCCCACAGAGTCCTACAGTGTCCCACAGAGTCCTACACTGTCCTACAGTGTCCCGCAGAGTCCTACAGTGTCCTACAGTGTCCCGCAGATTTCTACAGTGTCCTACAGTGTCCCGCAGAGTCCTGCAGAGTCCTACAGTGTCCCGCGGAGTCCTACAGTGTCCTACAGTGTCCCGCAGAGTTCTACAGTGTCCTACAGTGTCCTGCAGAGTTCTACAGTGTCCTACAGTGTCCCGCAGAGTCCTACAGTGTCCCGCAGAGTCCTACAGTGTCCTACAGTGTCCCGCAGAGTTCTACAGTGTTCTACAGTGTCCCGCAGAGTTCTACAGTTTCCTACAGTGTCCCGCAGAGTCCTGCAGAGTCCTACAGTGTCCTACAGTGTCCCGCAGAGTTCTACAGTGTCCTACAGTGTCCTGCAGAGTCCTTTTACACTCCTATAAAATATTTTTACTCCATTAGTTCTGCATGATAGTGTAAAAATACAACATCGTAATTATGTTTTCTCCCTGCGATATGACGTTTTCGGGTCGACATTCTTTCTGCAGATGAAATATTTCCAACTGACGCCACGTTTCCTGACCCGACTGCAGGTCCACTTCCTGCCGGGCCTGAAAAGAGATTTTAAGATGTTTCTAAAACTAAAGAGTTAAACACGTTGAGTTGTTTGGTGCTTTTACGTGAAGCACGTGTTGTATAAATAAACTTGACTTAAGTGACCTCACTTGAGGCAGTTAACCAGATTTCCTTTGTATACGACAGTATTTACTCCACATGACTGTGACGTGTAAAGATGTAAATCCATGTGTCGCGAACCTAATGTGAGCCTGCTTAAATGAAGGTTAAAAGAAGATGATGTCCCCCCCCCTGTTCAGGGAGGCATGCAGCCTGTGCAGACTTGTGTTTGAGGTGCAGCAGAGAGGAAGTCTGCAGAGACAATTATATATCAAAACAGAAAGAAATGTAATTGAGTTTCTCGCTGTGTTGGGATCAAAGAGGGAGGAGGGTGAACACATGAATCTCCACCGGCAGCTGAAGATGCAGCGTCACACAAAGTGAATAACATCTCATTAAAGGGGGGAGGGGATAATACAGCGTGACACATTCCTGCCGGCGTCACAGCAGCGTGAAGGTCCAGTTGACACCCAGAAGCCCCCAGAAGCCGCTCTTTTCAATTATCACCCTCAGCAGGGGCCCCAGCTGGACCCCACATCATCCACAGACCACCAAGAGTCACAGCCCCCCCCATCAGAGAACAGAAGCCCCGAAGACAGCCCACTATTTACACATGCAGGTAGTATGCACACACACACACACACGCACGCACACGCACACACACACACACACACACACACACCCACACACACACACACACACACACACACACACACACACACACACACACACACACACACACACCTCGTTAACGCCACACAGTAATCAGACAGGAATGAAGCCGTTCTGCTTTCACAGCTTCTCTCTGAGGTTTGTGGGACATGTTATTGGATTTGAGGTTCAGCTCTTAAAACTACTGGAGCTCTTATTGTGAGAAAATCAATGTGCAAAACTCCTAATTAGTAAAACAAGGCCGAGCTAAAAATGTTTTCCAGCAGCGAGGAACAGAAAGAAGTGGAGCTGGAACAACACAGAACTTTATCCTGATAAAGAATAAAAGTGAAGTTCATCCTCACGACTTAGGAAAGCTGCGAGCTCTTCGTCCGGTAGAGAAGAAGACTGACTGGTAGAGAACAGCAGGTACGATGTGAACAGCAGGTACGATGTGAAGGTACGATGTGAACAGCAGGTACGATGTGTACAGCAGGTACGATGTGTACAGCAGGTACGATGTGAAGGTACGATGTGAACAGCAGGTACGATGTGAACAGCAGGTACGATGTGAAGGTACGATGTGAACAGCAGGTACGATGTGTACAGCAGGTACGATGTGTACAGCAGGTACGATGTGAACAGCAGGTACGATGTGAAGGTACGATGTGAACAGCAGGTACGATGTGTACAGCAGGTACGATGTGAAGGTACGATGTGAACAGCAGGTACGATGTGAAGGTACGATGTGAACAGCAGGTACGATGTGAACAGCAGGTACGATGTGAACAGCAGGTACAATGTGTACAGCAGGTACGATGTGAACAGCAGGTACGATGTGAACAGCAGGTACGATGTGAGGGTACGATGTGAACAGCAGGTACGATGTGTACAGCAGGTACGATGTGTACAGCAGGTACAATGTGAGGGTACGATGTGAACAGCAGGTATGATGTGAACAGCAGGTACGATGTGAACAGCAGGTACGATGTGAACAGCAGGTACGATGTGAAGGTACAATGTGAACAGCAGGTACCATGTGTACAGCAGATACGATGTGAACAGCAGGTACAATGTGAAGGTACAATGTGAACAGCAGGTACGATGTGAACAGCAGGTACGATGTTAACAGCAGGTACGATGTGAACAGCAGGTACGATGTGAACAGCAGGTACGATGTTAACATCAGGTACGATGTGAACAGCAGGTACGATGTTAACAGCAGGTACGATGTTAACAGCAGGTACGATGTGTACAGCAGGTACGATGTGAACAGCAGGTACGATGTGAAGGTACGATGTGAACAGCAGGTACAATGTGAAGGTACGATGTGAACAGCAGGTACGATGTGAACAGCAGGTACGATGTTAACAGCAGGTACGATGTGAACAGCAGGTACGATGTTAACATCAGGTACGATGTTAACAGCAGGTACAATGTGTACAGCAGGTACGATGTTCACATCAGGTACGATGTTCACATCAGGTACGATGTGAACAGCAGGTACGATGTGAACAGCAGGTACGATGGGAACACCAGGTACGATGTGAACAGCAGGTACGATGTGAACAGCAGGTACGATGTGAGGGTACGATGTGAACTGCAGGTATGATGTGTACAGCAGGTACGATGTGTACAGCAGGTACGATGTGAGGGTACGATGTGAACTGCAGGTACGATGTGAACAGCAGGTACGATGTGAACAGCAGATACGATGTGAGGGTACGATGTGAACTGCAGGTACGATGTGAACAGCAGGTACGATGTGAACAGCAGATACGATGTGAACAGCAGGTATGATGTGAAGGTACGATGTGAACTGCAGGTATGATGTGAACAGCAGATACGATGTGAACAGCAGGTATGATGTGAAGGTACGATGTGAACAGCAGGTACGATGTGTACAGCAGGTACGATGTGAACAGCAGGTACGATGTGAAGGTACGATGTGAACAGCAGGTACGATGTGAACAGCAGATACGATGTGAACAGCAGGTATGATGTGAAGGTACGATGTGAACTGCAGGTATGATGTGAACAGCAGGTACGATGTGTACAGCAGGTACGATGTGAACAGCAGGTACGATGTGAAGGTACGATGTGAACAGCAGGTACGATGTGAACAGCAGGTACGATGTGAACAGCAGGTACGATGTGAACAGCAGGTACGATGTTAACATCAGGTACGATGTGAACAGCAGGTACGATGTGAACAGCAGGTACGATGTTAACATCAGGTACGATGTGAACAGCAGGTACGATGTGTACAGCAGGTACGATGTGAGGGTACGATGTGAACAGCAGGTACGATGTGAGGGTACGATGTGAACTGCAGGTACGATGTGAACAGCAGGTACGATGTGAACAGCAGGTACGATGTGAACAGCAGGTACGATGTGTACAGCAGGTACGATGTGAACAGCAGGTACGATGTGAAGGTACGATGTGAACAGCAGGTACGATGTGAACAGCAGATACGATGTGAACAGCAGGTATGATGTGAAGGTACGATGTGAACTGCAGGTATGATGTGAACAGCAGGTACGATGTGTACAGCAGGTACGATGTGAACAGCAGGTACGATGTGAAGGTACGATGTGAACAGCAGGTACGATGTGAACAGCAGGTACGATGTGAACAGCAGGTACGATGTGAACAGCAGGTACGATGTTAACATCAGGTACGATGTGAACAGCAGGTACGATGTGTACAGCAGGTACGATGTGAGGGTACGATGTGAACAGCAGGTACGATGTGAGGGTACGATGTGAACTGCAGGTACGATGTGAACAGCAGGTACGATGTGAACAGCAGGTACGATGTGAACAGCAGGTACGATATGTACAGCAGGTACGATATGAGGGTACGATGTGAACTGCAGGTACGATGTGTACAGCAGGTACGATGTGAGGGTACGATGTGAACTGCTGGTACGATGTGAACAGCAGGTACGATGTGTACAGCAGGTACGATGTGAACTGCAGGTACGATGTGAACAGCAGGTACGATGTGTACAGCAGGTACGATGTGAACAGCAGGTACGATGTGAACAGCAGGTACGATGTGTACAGCAGGTACGATGTGAACAGCAGGTACGATGTGAACAGCAGGTGTGATGTGAACAGCAGGTACAATGTGGACGTACGATGTGAACAGCAGTACGATGTGAACAGCAGGTACGATGTGAAGGTACGATGTGAACAGCAGGTACAATGTGAACAGCAGTACGATGTGAAGAGAAGATGTGTTCTGTCTGTGCTGCGATAAAAACATCAGGATAACATCATGAATTATTTTATCTCACATCATCACTGACAGGATTCGGTCGCTCTAAAAGTAGTGTGTGTTTCCGGTAAAACGGAACGTGGGGGGGTCGGGGCAGCTCCAGTTCCACCA